>NW_014622311.1:0-267 GCF_000485595.1 Priapulus caudatus | reverse complement strand
GCATAACCTGTGGGCCACGTATACAAATCTCACCGCGTTCGCCTGTGGGAAGTTCGTTCCAGTCATCATCTTGTATCGACACTTCAGTCGATGGAATAGGTAAGCCAATTTTTCCATTAAACTCGGGAAGATTCATTGGGTTCATGCACGCGGCAGGCGAAGTTTCTGTTAGTCCATAGGCTTCAATTAATGTTGTGCCAGTGACTTCTTTCCAGCGTTCAGCTACGGCTTTCTGTACTGCCATGCCACCACCTAATACAAAAGAGA
>NW_014622310.1:0-267 GCF_000485595.1 Priapulus caudatus | reverse complement strand
GTCTGCGTGAGTGCGTGCGTGCGTGCGTGCGCGTGGTGGCCGTGATGAACGAAAACCATTGCAATGCGAGCTGGAATCGCCGGCTCACCGACAACGTAATAACAACAGCAACCATATTCCGCTTCCACATGAATAGAAGCAATAGAAGAGGACTACGACGGTTTTCCATCCATGTGATTATTATATAGCTGCAAGGAAAGGATCAATGTTCCATGATTATAAACACGCGCGCACGCACACACACACGCGCGCGCGCACACACACACA
>NW_014622309.1:0-267 GCF_000485595.1 Priapulus caudatus | reverse complement strand
TATATATATATATATATATAAGTGTATCGATTATTTTACAGCGTTTCAAAAACGCTGTAGGGATCAGACGGTCTGTCGTCATGTGTTATCCGCGGGGCTTCTGTGCTCAGGTGAAGGAGGAAGGTGAAGGTGCTCACTGCTCAGGGGAAGGAGGAAGGTGAAGGTGCTCAGGTGAAGGTGCTCAGGTGAAGGAGGAAGGTGAAGGTGCTCAGGTGAAGGTGTTCAGGTGAAGGAGGAAGGTGAAGGAGGAAGGTGAAGGAGGAAGGT
>NW_014622308.1:0-267 GCF_000485595.1 Priapulus caudatus | reverse complement strand
ATTTGAGCCATTAAAAAAGATGCCAATTCACGTTTGCGGCTCTTATCAACCAGATGCACAACTTGTGTAACACGCTCTGAGGCTGTATTGCGTTGAGCTACTTCAATTAAGGCAGGGGAATTTAACAAGTCGTTAGACAGGCGTTTTATTTCGTTTGAAAATGTCGCAGAAAATAATAAGGTTTGTTTTTTCTTTGGTAATAAAGCCAGTACTTTTTTAATGTCGCGAATAAAGCCCATATCCAGCATACGGTCGGCTTCATCTAGC
>NW_014622307.1:0-267 GCF_000485595.1 Priapulus caudatus | reverse complement strand
TACCACCTGATTACAAACATTGCAGCCGACCCTACCACCTGATTACAAACATTGCAGCCGACCCTGCCACCTGATTACAAACATTGCAGCCGACCCTACCACCGCACCTCTATCGTCATTCACTCACCCCCCTCCCACCCACGCGCCTGATGTAATACCCGCAGCCACCGCAGGGGAGCGCACGCGGCGGTGCCTGCCGCCATAGCAACCAGAGAGAGAGACTGTAACAGAGAGAGAGGAAAAGAAAGAGGAGAGAGGGGGAGAGAG
>NW_014622306.1:0-267 GCF_000485595.1 Priapulus caudatus | reverse complement strand
ATGCTGCGGATGCCGCGGGAAGATGCCGCGGGAAGATGCTGCGGATGCTGCGGGAAGATGCTGCGGATGCTGCGGGAAGATGCTGCGGATGCTGCGGGAAGATGCTGCGGATGCTGCGGATGCTGCGGGAAGATGCTGCGGATGCTGCGGGAAGATGCTGCGGGAAGATGCTGCGGATGCTGCGGGAATATGCTGCGGATGCTGATGCCGCGGGAAGATGCCGAGGATGCTGATGCTGCGGGAAGATGCTGCGGATGCTGATGCTGC
>NW_014622305.1:0-267 GCF_000485595.1 Priapulus caudatus | reverse complement strand
GAGAGAGAGAGAGAGAGAGAGAGAGAGAGAGAGAGAGAGAGAGAGAGCGCTCGCTCGCACGAGTGAGAGAGGGAAAGAGAAGGAGAGAGAGAGAGCGAGACTGATGTACGGTACAGCAGCCTCTCCTCTCCTCTCTTCCCCTGACCTCCCCTCACCTCTCATCACCTCACCTCTCCTCTGCCCTCCCCTCTATTCTACTCTCACTCTAATTGCTTTCGATTTCTGCTTCAAGCACATTCCACTAGTGGGTATATTGTGTGGCCGGGG
>NW_014622304.1:0-267 GCF_000485595.1 Priapulus caudatus | reverse complement strand
GCCAGGTAAAAAGTCTCGGAATAAATACCCTAAAAATAGATACGATATGGCAAACATACTAAATGGTTTAATCGCCCAGTTTATGAATAGCGTCAACATAACTGGCTTGGGCGTCTTTGCTGATTTAAGGACGTGTGCGAAATCTATTTTCACCATAATGGGATACATCATGAAGAATAAACATACGGCTATGGGAATGGACACCTGAAAAATAGAAAATTCATTCAGGGTAGTTGCAACATCGGGCGCTATTTTTCCTAAGAAAAT
>NW_014622303.1:0-267 GCF_000485595.1 Priapulus caudatus | reverse complement strand
TATATATATATATATATATATATATATATGTATATGTATGATTTCTAAGAGGACGCCACTAACTACTTGCCGTATCTACTGGTACTGTTGATGCTGCTGCCATCTACCGGGCGAGACGTGCACGATAGGTAGCAGCAGCTAGAGGGCGCGCGGGTTTGAGCAGTAAACAGCACGTAGACAATCGCAAGAAATCGACATGCTCAGAGTACGCATGCGCCGTGACGGGAATCATACGAGACAGCTGGCTTCTCCATCTCTCTCTCTCTC
>NW_014622302.1:0-267 GCF_000485595.1 Priapulus caudatus | reverse complement strand
CTATCGTGCAGTATCATGCACTATCATGCAGTATCATGCAGTATCATGCCAGTATCATGCAGTATCATGCAGTATCATGCACTATCATGCAGTATCATGCACTATCATGCAGTATCATGCAGTATCATGTAGTATCATGTAGTATCATGCAGTATCATGCAGTATCGTGCAGTATCATGCAGTATCAGGCAGTATCGTGCACTATCATGCAGTATCGTGCAGTATCATGCAGTATCATGCAGTATCATGCACTATCATGCAGTATCG
>NW_014622301.1:0-267 GCF_000485595.1 Priapulus caudatus | reverse complement strand
TTAGAAAATATCGGTCTTATTACTAAACCAATCGACAATCAAGAAAACAGTTTTTATATCGGTGATCGTTATCTCAATTACGTTGCTTATATGGGCTGTGCACCCTCTATACAATTCGAAGCTAGCGAAACCAACAGCAAGTTTTGCCACATCAAAATTCACCAACATCAAACTGCGCAATTAATCGTTAGCCAGACACAAACCAGAGCCCCGCATTGCCCTAATTGCAACAAACCAGTAAAAAATTGGCAAGACAACCTGTCTAAC
>NW_014622300.1:0-267 GCF_000485595.1 Priapulus caudatus | reverse complement strand
GCGAGATGTAAGCGGAGACACTAGCGAGATGTGCTTACATCTCGCTAGTGTCTCGCTTGAGACACTAGCGAGAGCTAGTGTCTCGCTTACAGAGATGTAAGCGAGACGTAAGCGAGACACTAGCGAGATGTAAGCGAGACACTAGCGAGATGTAAGCGAGACGTAATCGAGAGCGAGACACTAGCGAGACATAAGCGAGACGTAAGCGAGACACTAGCGAGATGTAAGCGAGACACTAGTGAGATGTAAGCGAGACGTAAGCGAGAC
>NW_014622299.1:0-267 GCF_000485595.1 Priapulus caudatus | reverse complement strand
GTTGCCGCGCGACCTATAACGTTGCCGCGCGACCTATAACGTCGCCGCGCGACCTATAACGTTGCCGCGCGACCTATAACGTCGCCGCGCGACCTATAACGTTGCCGCGCGACCTATAACGTCGCCGCGCGACCTATAACGTTGCCGCGCGACCTATAACGTTGCCGCGCGACCTATAATGTTGCCGCGCGACCTATAACGTCGCCGCGCGACCTATAACGTTGACCGCGCGACCTATTAACGGTCGCCGCGCGACCTATAGCGTTG
>NW_014622298.1:0-267 GCF_000485595.1 Priapulus caudatus | reverse complement strand
CCTCTATCTCTCTCCCTTACAGTTTCCTTAACGCGCAGAGTGATTTACGAGTTCCGTCCTTCCGATGACAACGAATAACTTCACATGCTGCGTAATATATATATATATATATATATACACACACATATATATATATATATTTATTTATTTATTTATATACGCATAATAACATCAACGGGGTCCTGCCTATCATTTCGCAAGCCGCAATTTGGCACCCGAAGGAAATTTTCCCCGGCTTAAATTGGCTATCCCCGAACGACAGCAGGC
>NW_014622297.1:0-267 GCF_000485595.1 Priapulus caudatus | reverse complement strand
ATATTTATTTTTGTTAATCTGGCGACATAGAATTGCCAGACCACAATAATGTGAGCAGCTCACATTGGTCACACAGACAGAGACGTCTATGTGGTTAATAACAGTAGGAGCACGCTCACAGCGTTCCAGCCTTATGATATTTATTTTTGTTAATCTGGCGACATAGAATAGCCAGACCACAATAATGTTAGCAGCTCACATTGGTCACAAAGACAAAGATGTCTATGTGGTTAATAACAGTAGGAGCACGCTTGCAGCGTCCCAGCC
>NW_014622296.1:0-267 GCF_000485595.1 Priapulus caudatus | reverse complement strand
AAGTCTGTGTTGCCAATGGCAATAACATTGTTATCGGTACTACAGGTTTTACTGATGAAGAAAAACAAATAATCAAGGAAGCGGCTAAAACGATTGGTGTTGTTTTTGCACCGAATATGAGTGTCGGTGTTAATCTTTGTTTTAAGTTACTTGATATTGCCGCGCGTGTATTAGGTGATGAGGTCGATATCGAAGTGGTTGAAGCACATCATCGCCATAAAGTTGATGCGCCATCAGGTACTGCTTTACGCATGGGTGAAGTTGTTG
>NW_014622295.1:0-267 GCF_000485595.1 Priapulus caudatus | reverse complement strand
ATTTCCCAGGTCTTATCGCCTATGGTGTTTTGCAGCCAGGTGTCGAACAAGGTGAAACTGACCTACTGGTAAAAGTTCAGGAAGAGCTTAAGCATGAATACACCGTTAAATTCGATAATTATGGTACGCCAACAACAGGTGATATCCGTCTGTTGTTTTCTTATAAACAAAATAACATGTTTGGTAATGGTGACTATTGTTGAGAATAATAAAGATTATTCTGTCGCATTATTAAAGTCGCCTTTCACAAAACTAGAACATAAATTC
>NW_014622294.1:0-267 GCF_000485595.1 Priapulus caudatus | reverse complement strand
CCACTATACACTTATACACTATGCAGTATGCACTATGCACCATGCACTATGCACTATGCACAATGCACCATGCACTATGCAGTATGCACTATGCACTATGCACTACTGCCCTATTCACTATGCAGTATGCACTATGCACCATGCACTATGCACTATGCGCTATGCGCTATGCGCTATGCACTATGCACTATGCACTATGCACTATGCACTATGCATTATGCATTATGCACTATGCACTACAGTGTATGCACTATGCACGATGCACGA
>NW_014622293.1:0-267 GCF_000485595.1 Priapulus caudatus | reverse complement strand
CACGCACGCTAGCACGCACGGCGGACGCTAGCCCGCACGCACGGGCGAACGCTAGCCAGCACGCACGCACGCACGCTAGCATGCACGTACGCACGCTAGAACGCACGGGCGAACGCTAGCCAGCACGCACGCACGCACGCTAGCATGCACGTACGCACGCTAGAACGCACGGGCGGACGCTAGCCCGCACGCATGCACGCACGCTAGCATGCACGTACGCACGCTAGAACGCACGGGCGAACGCTAGCCAGCACGCACGCACGCACG
>NW_014622292.1:0-267 GCF_000485595.1 Priapulus caudatus | reverse complement strand
ACACACATACGCGCACACACACATGCACACACATACGCGCACACACACATGCACACACATGCACGCACACACGCGCGCACACACATGCACACACATACGCGCACACACACATGCACACACATACGCGCACATACGCGCGCGCACACACATGCACACACATACGCGCACACACGCGCACACACATGCACACACATACGCGCACACGCGCGCACACACATGCACACACATACGCGCACATACGCGCGCACACACATGCACACACATACG
>NW_014622291.1:0-267 GCF_000485595.1 Priapulus caudatus | reverse complement strand
AGGAGGAAGAGGAGGTGAGGAGAATGTGATTGAGGAGGAGGAGAGGAGGTAGAGGCGCCCTCCTCTATCTCCTCCCTCCTCCACCTCCTCTCCTCCTCCTCTCCTCCTTCTCCACCTTCTCCCCCTCCTCCTCCTCCACCACCTTCTCCCCACCTTCTTCCCCTCCACCTCCTCTCCTCCTCTTCCTCCACCTCCTCTCCTCCTCTCCTCCTTCACCACCACCTTCTCCCCTTCTCCTCCACTACCTGGCCCTCCACTACCTCCTCC
>NW_014622290.1:0-267 GCF_000485595.1 Priapulus caudatus | reverse complement strand
CGCTACGAGTGGCAAATTGGCTGAGGAGTGTTGTGGCAAATATAAGCTGAGTGTTTTGGCTCTGAGGATAAAACGTTCTCTATGATAAGATAAGATTTGCACAGAAGCATCAAACCTTCATTACAAGTTTATTCAAGAAGCAACAAAGTCGAGAGGCCAGTTGTGTCGGAAACAAAATAACTTCGAACCATCATAAGTCTAGAAGACATAACTTTTGCTCAAAACTCTAGATCACAAGCGATCGTAGACACATGACCGTCATAACAA
>NW_014622289.1:0-267 GCF_000485595.1 Priapulus caudatus | reverse complement strand
TATATATATATATATATATATATATATATATATATATACAGGCCACAGAAATAGAATAGAAGAACAGAACTTCTATTCTATTTCTGTGATACAGGCCCGTAGCCAGCTTTATATTGGGGGGAGGGGTTCGTTATATATATATATATATATATATACATATCTATATAGTAATGCTGTAACGGCCGCGTGTAATTTGACATATCTCCTCCGAAACCGCCATAAGGAATGTGCTCATTTTCCTTTTACCGGGGGGTTTTCAACGTGGCG
>NW_014622288.1:0-267 GCF_000485595.1 Priapulus caudatus | reverse complement strand
AGTTAGCAAAACCGATAGGGTGAAGGCAAAGGACGCTGACACCTCGTACACTAGAGGGGGAAAGAGTGAGATCTAGGTACGTAAATGTACATGTAAAATATACGTGTGGGTGAAGATTTAGTAAGTGATCCTCAATAAAATAGAGAAACGCATGCGTACACGCACGCACAAGCAAACGCACACGCGCACGCACATGCCCAACTGCGCACTACAAACTTACACACGCAAGCACACACACACGCACGCACGCACGTACACACACGCGCG
>NW_014622287.1:0-267 GCF_000485595.1 Priapulus caudatus | reverse complement strand
CGCGCGCGCTACGTGCGAGAGATGACGCGTGCTGCCCTCTGTGAGGCATCGGTGTTGATGGGGGTTTGATTGGAGCGATGTATTAGGGTTAGGGTTGAGAGTATGCTTGTGGGGAAGAGTTCAGGTTAGGGTTAGGGTTGAGAGTATGCTTGTGGGGTAAAGTGCGGGCTTAGAGTTTAGCTGTTAAGATTAGTTGTATAGGTAGGGTTAGGGTTATAGGTTGGGGTTATGATTATGGGTTAGTGTTAGGGTTAGGGTTAGGAATAT
>NW_014622286.1:0-267 GCF_000485595.1 Priapulus caudatus | reverse complement strand
TTCCGCCTCGCGTTATGCGTCGTCGCCGCGTCCGCCTGCGTCGTCGCCGCTGCGTCAACGACGGACGCAGACCGCGTGCACAAGTTCTACGATGGCGTGCCGCCGCCAGACAGCGTGACGGACGTGTACGTCGGCGGCTTTTATCCGATGTACAGCGGCTACGATCGTCACACGAGCGACGCAAGCGGCGACACGATGACAACTAAGGGTCTGCTGTCGTCGCCTGCTTCATCCTCTTCACGCTGCTCAGTGTCAGCTCGTTCTGCC
>NW_014622285.1:0-267 GCF_000485595.1 Priapulus caudatus | reverse complement strand
TGTGTGTGTGTGTGAGGCGGTGAGTGTGCGTGCGTGCGTGCGTGCGTGTGCGTGCTAGCGTGCATGTGCGTGCGTGCGTGCGTGCGCGCGCGTGTGTGTGTGTGTGTGTGAGGCGGTGAGTGTGCTATTGATTATTCTGGATTAGAGACTGCCTCCGGCCTCATGTGTAGCAGTGAAAGTGAGAGCTAGATCGAGAGAGGGGTGGCAGAGAGAAAGGGAATGAGAGCGAGAGAAACAGAGAGAGCGAGATAGAGGGGGAGGAAGAGA
>NW_014622284.1:0-267 GCF_000485595.1 Priapulus caudatus | reverse complement strand
GCTAGGGGAGGGTGAGCACGGAGGATGAACGGCTGGTGTTACGTAGCAACATGTGTGTCTGCTTCTCACGTTATCTCACCCGCTGTCTGTCCAGGTGGCTGTCTAGGTACCTGTCCAGGTGTCTGTCTGTCCAGGTGTCTGTCTGTCCAGGTGGCTGTCTAGGTGTCTTCCCCAACTTCGCTACCTCCCCCCATCGTCTCCTTCGCTATCTCTCCCTCCGTCTCTCTCGCTACCACCGCTAAATCGCTATGCTCCTCTCTCAATTGC
>NW_014622283.1:0-267 GCF_000485595.1 Priapulus caudatus | reverse complement strand
CTCTCTCTCTCTCTTTCTTTCGCTGTTTCTCCCTTGCTCTCTTTTATCTCGCTCTCTTGCTCGCTTTTTTATTTTCTCTCTATCAGTCTCGCTTTCCTTCTCTCTCTCTCTATTTTTCTCGCTGTCTCTTTTTTTTCTCTCACACACACCCCTTCCACATCTCCCTCTCTCTCTTTCCCTTTTCGCCTCTCCCTCCGCCTTCTCTCTCTCCTCGCGCTCATTTTTCTCTATGTCGCCGCACACTTATTTTCGCCCCTTCGCCTCCTT
>NW_014622282.1:0-267 GCF_000485595.1 Priapulus caudatus | reverse complement strand
GGAGAGAGAGAGAGAGAGAGAGAGAGAGAGAGAGAGAGAAGGGGAAGTTGCTGTGAGTGTAGAATTGTGAAATAGATGATGTGAGAGTAGAATTATGAGAGTGATGCTGTGAGGAAAGCGACCACGCCTGTATGGCTTCATTCTATTCATACTAATACCTAATGATGATTAGCAATACATAAACACTTTACTTTCTCTATCGCTCTCCATCAATCTATCAATATATATGTCGCTGTCTCTCTTTCTCTCTTTCTCTCTCTCTCTCTC
>NW_014622281.1:0-267 GCF_000485595.1 Priapulus caudatus | reverse complement strand
CCCACCTGAAACATGGTGGGGACATGGAAACATGGAAACATGGAACGAAAAATGAAAAATGAAACATGGAAAATGTGGAACATGGAAACATGGGGGTGGGAATGTTCAGGTAGATACATGCAGGTATGGTCTTACCTGAAACATGTTAATGTGGGGAGGGAATGTTCAGGTAGATACCTGCAGGTATGGTCTTACCTGAAACATGTTAATGTGGGGTGGGAATGTTCAGGTAGATACATGCAGGTATGGTCTTACCTGAAACATGTT
>NW_014622280.1:0-267 GCF_000485595.1 Priapulus caudatus | reverse complement strand
TGCTGCTGCTGCTGCTGCTGCTGCTGCTGATAGACCCGCCGTGCTGCAGTAGCAGAGATGATACATACAACTAGGAGCAATGTAAGATGTAAGAAGCCGGCTCTATGCGTCGTGGGGGAGAAAGGGGGGGGAGGAGGATGCTGGAGCAAAGAGTTAAGCTGTGAGGAGAGGGCTCTGTGCTCTGTGCATGCGTGCGTCGTGGGGGAGGATGCTGGGGGAGGATGCTGAGGGAGGATGCTGGGGAGGATGCTGGGGGAGGATGCTGGG
>NW_014622279.1:0-267 GCF_000485595.1 Priapulus caudatus | reverse complement strand
TATAGATATATATATGCAGGAGTAGATAATAGGGAATTCCCTATTATCTACTCCTGATATATGTAATGATACAATATCAACGCAATATGGAATCGACATTCAATCATCTAAACTGAGACTCGCTAGTGTAGCGAGTACGATCTTGGAGTAATCATTCTGACTGATTCTGAACATCAGTCTTAATGATTACTCCAAGGTACCATGAAGATAGTAAGGCGAACACGGTGCACACGGTACATAAGTTACGCTCATACTGTCGCTAAAAAC
>NW_014622278.1:0-267 GCF_000485595.1 Priapulus caudatus | reverse complement strand
TAATGCATAATGCATAGTGCATAGTGCATACTGCATACACCGTAGTGCATATTGCAGAGTGTATAGTGCATGGTGCATAGTGCATAGTGCATATGCATAGTGCATAGTGCATAGTGCATAGTGCATACTGCATAGTGCATGGTGCATAGTGCATACTGCATAGTGCATGGTGCATTGTGCATAGTGCATAGTGCAAGGTGCATAGTGCATACTGCATAGTGTATATTGTATAGTGCATTGTGCATTGTGCATAGTGCATACACTGTA
>NW_014622277.1:0-267 GCF_000485595.1 Priapulus caudatus | reverse complement strand
AGAGAGAGAGAGAGAGAAGAGAGAGAAGAGAGAGAGAAGAGAGAAGATAGAGCGAGAGAGGAGAGAGAGAGAGAGAAAGAGAAGGAAAGAGAGGGGGAGAAAGAGAGATAGAGAAGGAGAGATAGAGAGAAGGCGAGATAGAGAATGAGAGAGAAATAGAGATAAAGAACGAGAGAACGAAAAAGAAAAAGAGAGAAAAAGACAGCGATAGAGAAAGAGAGAGAGAGAGAGAGAGACAGACAGACAGACAGACAGACACACACACAC
>NW_014622276.1:0-267 GCF_000485595.1 Priapulus caudatus | reverse complement strand
ACACGCACATACACACACACGCACCCACGCACGCGCACATACACACATACACACACACGCACCCACGCACATACGCACACACGTACCCACGCACACGGCACATACACACACGCGCACCCACGCACACGCACATACACACACACGCACCCACGCACACGCATATACACACACACGCACCCACGCACGCGCACATACACACACACGCACCCACGCACATACACACACACGTACCCACGCACACGCACATACACACACGCGCACCCACGC
>NW_014622275.1:0-267 GCF_000485595.1 Priapulus caudatus | reverse complement strand
CTCTCTCTCTCTCTCTCTCTCTCTCTCTCTCTCTCTCTCTCTCTCTCTCTCTCTCTCTCTCTCTCTCTCTCTCTCTCTCTCTCTCTCTCTCTCTCTCTCTCTCTCTCTCTCTCTCTCTCTCTCTCTCCTCTCTCTCTCTCTCTCTCTGTCTTCCCTCTCCGTCTCTCTACCTGCGGGCCCCATGTGTATATGTGTATACCACCCACGCTACTGCGATAGCAGGAACAGACGAACTGTAGAGAAATTGATTTAGATTTCGTGCACACT
>NW_014622273.1:0-267 GCF_000485595.1 Priapulus caudatus | reverse complement strand
AATCCTTCCTGCTCGTCCTAATCGTCGCTATCGGTTGCCTCCCCGTCACCCACGACGCTACGTCGTCCCGAACCAATGTTAGTTAGTTTAGTAGTAGTGTAGTATAATAGTAGCATTAGTTTGTCGTTAATATTCGCACGCGTGCTTCAGATCTCGCTTAAGTGGGGCTATGCACCGTCCCGAACCAACGTTAGTTTAGTAGTAGTGTTGTATTAGTAGCATTAGTTTGTAGTTAATATTCGCACGCGTGCTTCAGATTTCGCTGAA
>NW_014622272.1:0-267 GCF_000485595.1 Priapulus caudatus | reverse complement strand
GCTGTTTGTCATTTAAAAAATAAAGTGAAAAGCAGTAGCGCCGATAGTAGTGTGACTTATATTACGAAAGCCCATGTGAGAGCGTAGCGGGACATTGCTAAACTTCTATTAAGAGAAGCCACTTTTTATTACAAAAAGCGAAAAAGTCGGGCTTTGCTGTCTGGGATGAGACTGTAAAAAACTAGTTTTCTTTTGCCTTTTTAAGCATTTTTCGCAATTCCACTCCTTTTTTACGTTGCGCGAAAATCACATCAATATCTCGTTGTA
>NW_014622271.1:0-267 GCF_000485595.1 Priapulus caudatus | reverse complement strand
TATATATTATGCCATTATTACATAATACATATGATATACAGCCATGATCAATGCGTACTTGCTACACTTCAAATCGATCGCCAATAATTCACAAATAAATCAATGACAAATGACTGCTGGTCAAAGTTTGCATTCCAAACCAATTAAGCTATCAATAATTTCAACAAAAGATGGGTTAATGTAGACGTCGCAGTATCAGAATTGACTACCGTGTGCACGGTAATGAGATGCCATCTGAAAGACGATGTGCACAACAATGGCCGGCTC
>NW_014622270.1:0-267 GCF_000485595.1 Priapulus caudatus | reverse complement strand
TTTATTGTTTAAACATCAACAAATAAATTTTCTCATCAACGCATCGTGTTAACTATGAACTGATATCATAAAGTAATCGCCATATCAGCATTACACATATAGTTTTAGATTATATAACTACACATATTGTTTTAGATTGTATAACTACACAATATATAGTTTTAGACTATATTGTGCCTCATGAGAGCACGTCCCAGCAAGGAATAGAGGGTAAATCTATTCTTAGACATTTAGTTAGAATTATTAAGTTATAATAAAATGGTGATC
>NW_014622269.1:0-267 GCF_000485595.1 Priapulus caudatus | reverse complement strand
CCGAGAGAAATTCGCAGTAAAATAGAGTCAATCTCGAACCTCGTCGCGAACTATATTAATATTATGATAAATATTTCATCGTTACAATCATCACATTAGTGTATTTTTCAACGAGGAAGAGAAAAACGCCCACCGATAACTTCAACTCGCTGATATTATAAAGCTAATTTGCATAATCAGCAGCGACTGATGGAAATTGCTGGGGTCGGGATGAGTGCTCACGCGTGCTTACGCCGACCCCCCCCCTCTCTCTCTCTCTCTCTCTCT
>NW_014622268.1:0-267 GCF_000485595.1 Priapulus caudatus | reverse complement strand
CGCACGCACGCACGCACGCACGCACGCACGCACGCACGCACGCACGCACACACACGCACGCACGCACGCACGCACGCACGCACGCACGCACGCACGCACACACACACACACACACACACAACTACAGACGCGGGCGTACACCGCAAACAACAGCATGCTGATGCGCCACACAGATATCAAGAGCAAACACTTAAACAGTGAACGGTGCAGTTTGAATAACTGCGTGGAGGACTGGAGGTAGTCGTGTGTGTGTCGACACACACACAC
>NW_014622267.1:0-267 GCF_000485595.1 Priapulus caudatus | reverse complement strand
CTCTCTCTCTCTCTCTCTCTCTCTCTCTCTCTCTCTCTCTCTCTCTCTCTCTCTCTCTCTCTCTCTCTCTCTCTCTCTCTCTCTCTCTCGTCTCTCTCTCTCTCTCTCTCTCTCTTCTCTCTCTCTCTCTCTCCCTCTCTCGCGCGCGCGCTCTCTGTCTGTCTCGCATGGAACTATAACTAACTCCTCATCAGTCCGCACGTGTACAAATGGCTTCTCTCTCCCCCTTCTCTCTATCTTCCCCGTCTCTATCTGCCCCTCTCCCTA
>NW_014622266.1:0-267 GCF_000485595.1 Priapulus caudatus | reverse complement strand
CGAGAGAGAGAGAGAGCGAGAGCGAAAAGAGAGAAGGAGAGCTTGCATGTATGTGTGTATGAGTGTGCGTGCGTGTATGTGTGGGGTATGTATGTGTGAAAGAGAAACGGAAAAAAAGAGGGTGAGATAAAGAGAGAAAGAGAGAGATGGAGAGAAAGAGAAAGCGAGAGCGACAGAGAGAAAGAAAGAGAGAGAGAGAGAGCGGGAGCGAGAAAGAGAGAGGGAGGGAGATAAGAAAGAGAGCGAGATCGAGATCGATATATATAT
>NW_014622265.1:0-267 GCF_000485595.1 Priapulus caudatus | reverse complement strand
AGGGTCTTTGAGCACTTCATAAGCTTCACCTACTTCTTTGAATCTAACCTCGGCATTGGTTTCTTTACTGACATCAGGATGATATTTACGCGCTAATTTTCGATAGGCTCGCTTGACCTCATCTTGAGATGCATCTTTGGAGACGTCGAGTATTTGATAATAATCTTTGTATTCCACAGTCACTCCTATTAAAAATTAAATTATGAATCCCACTTAACGATTATTTTCTCTGAATACTATTCTACCCCTTCTCATCTTGAGAAGCGG
>NW_014622264.1:0-267 GCF_000485595.1 Priapulus caudatus | reverse complement strand
CATTGCTTCATTTTCTCGTAACGGCTCCTAGTATTTCCAAATATCCACATCTTTACCCTGCTCTTGAATTTTCTCTGAACGTGCAGAAATATAGCGTTGAAAATTCAACTCAGTTTTATAGGAACCACTTAACACATAGTCGATCACTGATTGGATATGAAAACTATGCATCTGCGTATCGATACGCATTACCTCATTCCCGGCGGGATCAAAAAAGATCATAGCAGGGAGATAGCTAATATTTAACGCTGTCGCCCATTCTTTTGC
>NW_014622263.1:0-267 GCF_000485595.1 Priapulus caudatus | reverse complement strand
CACAGACTACAAGAGCTGTCTCATCACAGACTACAAGAGCTGTCTAACCACAGCATACAAGGGCTGTCTAACCACAGCATACAAGAGCTGTCTCATCACAGACTACAAGAGCTGTCTAACCACAGCATACAAGAGCTGTCTAACCACAGCATACAAGGGCTGTCTAACCACAGCATACAAGAGCTGTCTAATCACAGCATACAAGGGCTGTCTCATCACAGCATACAAGGCTGTCTCATCACAGCATACAAGGCTGTCTCATCACAG
>NW_014622262.1:0-267 GCF_000485595.1 Priapulus caudatus | reverse complement strand
GATTCAATCAATTCAGCAGAAAGTGTCGTCAATCTCGATGCATCCACGAACGAGACCGATATCATAGTGGATTATCCCGAGTTCCCTGCCGTCAGCATCAACGAACAGGCTGCACACGACCTCGAAAGCATCATCACCGAATATGTGCCGATCGAATTCGGCCCGATGGCAATCGTAGAGGAAACCCAGGATGATGCATGGAACCGTTTACGACAGGGCATGCAAATGTCCGCTGTCCACAACAAACGGGTCACCACACGACTAAAC
>NW_014622261.1:0-267 GCF_000485595.1 Priapulus caudatus | reverse complement strand
AGAGAGAGAGAGAGTGTGTGTGTGTGTGTGTGTGTGTGTGACGTGTGTGTGTGTGTGTGTATGTGTGTGTGTGTGTGTGTGCGTGCGTGCGTGCGTTCGTGCGTGCGTATGTATGTGTGTGTGTGGGTGTGCGTGCGTGTGTGTGTGCGTGAGAGTGAGTGAGAGAGCTAGAAGTGGTGAGAGGAATAGAGGTAGAGAGAGAAACGGAGAGAGTGAGCGAGACCGAGAGAGAGTGATATATATATATATATATATATATATATATAT
>NW_014622260.1:0-267 GCF_000485595.1 Priapulus caudatus | reverse complement strand
TCGTCTTCGTAGTTGCTTGTCTCGGACTGGCGGGTCCATTTCCTCCGCTTTCCTCAACTCTTTGGGCATCTCTACCCCGGCCCTAAGACGAATCCGCTGAGATGGAGCGGGTTATAGATACCCAGTCAACAGACGAGGAACTGTCCGACGAAACCGCCATAGTCTTTCTGCCGTCCGTCGTTGCCCATCTCGGCGGTGGGTTCTCCCCCTCGTAGGGCTTCAATTCATCGACCACTACGATCCTTATCGGCGCACCATCTGCTCGTT
>NW_014622259.1:0-267 GCF_000485595.1 Priapulus caudatus | reverse complement strand
TCTCTCCTCTCCTCTCCTCTCCTCTCGTCCTCCTCTCCTCTCCTCTCCTATCTTTTCCTCTCCTCTCCTTTCCTCACCTCTCCTCTTCTCTTCTATCCTCTCCTCCGCTGGCCTGTCCTTTCCTTGTCTCTCCTACTTTTTCTTACACTCGCGCGCTTCCTCCCCCTGACCCCTCTCTCTCATCCACTCTTTCACGTTCTCTTTCTTGCTCTCTCACTCTCGCTCTCTCTCGTTCGCACGCGCACGCGCTCTCTCTCTCTCGTTTCT
>NW_014622256.1:0-267 GCF_000485595.1 Priapulus caudatus | reverse complement strand
GTTGTGTTATTTAATATTTATATTTGGTATGTCAATAATTCGTTATTTCTTCCTTTACGTGACATTACATCGCATTACATTACATTACATTACATTACATCACATCACATCACATCACATCACATCACATTACATTACATCACATTAAATTACAATAAATTACATTTCATTACATTACATCATATTTACATTACAATACATTTCCATTACGTTATTTCTAATATTTTTTGGGTGTTGTTGTTTTTGTCTGTACGAGCAGTAATGGAG
>NW_014622254.1:0-267 GCF_000485595.1 Priapulus caudatus | reverse complement strand
CTCTCTCTCTCTCTCTCTCTCTCTCTTCTGTCTCTTGTCTCGTCTCTCTCTCTCTCCTCTCTCTCTCTCTCTTCTGTCTGTCTGTCTCGCGCGCTCTCTCTCTCTCTCTCTCTCTCTCTCTTTCTGTCTGTCACTCAGGTTACGCTGTGAAGTCAGCAGCAGCGATGGTGGCGGCAGGTATGGACTACAAGATGGCCAACCGAGCGCACGATTTCGTCTGCTTATCTCACATCTTTGTTGCCATCTCTCTGTCTCTCTCTCTCTCTC
>NW_014622253.1:0-267 GCF_000485595.1 Priapulus caudatus | reverse complement strand
CTATCGCTCTCTCTCTCTCTCTCTCTCTCTCTCTCTCTCTCACTGACTCTCTCTCGCTCTCTCTCTTATTCTCTCTTCTATCTCGCGTTCTCTCTTTCGCTTTCTCTCTTTCGCTTTCTCTCTTTCGCTTTCTCTCTCTCCATTCCCCTCTCTCTGTGTCCCTCTCTCTCCCTCTCCATCCCCCTCTCTCTGTGTCCCTCTCTCTCCCTCTCCATCCCCCTCTCTCTGTGTCCCTCTCTTTCCCTCTCCACCCCCTCTCTCCCTCTC
>NW_014622252.1:0-267 GCF_000485595.1 Priapulus caudatus | reverse complement strand
GTCTGCACACATTCGTATGTTATGACTGTGTGGTACCACGGTACAGCCGTCGTCTGCACACATCCGTACGTTATGACTGTGTGGTACCACGGTACAGCCGTCGTCTGTACACATGCGTATGTTATTACTGTGTGGCACCACGGTACAGCCGTCGTCTGCACACATTCGTATGTTATGACTGTGTGGTACCACGGTACAGCCGTCGTCTGCACACATCCGTACGTTATGACTGTGTGGTACCACGGTACAGCCGTCGTCTGCACACAT
>NW_014622250.1:0-267 GCF_000485595.1 Priapulus caudatus | reverse complement strand
CCCCCCGTGGAGTGCGTTGAGACTCCCCCCAGTGGAGTGCGTTTTTGACTCCCCCCCCGTGGAGTGTGTTGAGACTCCCCCCGTGGAGTGTATTGAGACTCCCCCCGTGGAGTACGCTGAGACTCCCCCCGTGGAGTGCGTTGAGACTCCCCCCGTGGAGTGCTTTGAGACTCCCACCGTGGAGTGTGTTGAGAATTCCCCCGTGGAGTGTATTGAGACTCCCCCTGTGGAGTTTGTTGGGACTTCCCCCGGGGAGTTTGATGGGTA
>NW_014622249.1:0-267 GCF_000485595.1 Priapulus caudatus | reverse complement strand
CTGGCACCAAGGCTGCACGTGCTCAACCACAGATAGTAGGTGGAGCCAAGGCTGCGCATGCACAAGAGGAGATAGGTGGCGCCAAGGCTGCACGTGCTCAACCACAGATAGGTGGAGCCACGCCTGCACGTGCTCAACCACAGATAGGTGGAGCCTGGAGCCAAGGCTGCGCATGCACAACAGGAGATAGCTGGCGCCAAGGCTGCGCACGCACAACAGGTGATAGATGGAGCCAAGGCTGCGCGTGCACAACAGGAGATAGGTGGA
>NW_014622248.1:0-267 GCF_000485595.1 Priapulus caudatus | reverse complement strand
GCAAGTCCTGAGCCTGGAACGGGTTGACGGAGGCGGAGGAAAAAACCGAACCCTACAAGGAGTAGTAGCAATGGCACAGATTGGCATGAAACAACTGTTGGAAGCTGGTGTTCACTTTGGTCACCAGACCAAGCGCTGGAACCCGAAGATGAAACCTTATATCTTCGGGGCACGTAACGGTATTTATATCGTGGACCTGCAGAAGACCGTCCGTTATTTTAAATCGGCCTATCAGTTCATCCAGGACACTACGGCTGCTGGCGATAA
>NW_014622247.1:0-267 GCF_000485595.1 Priapulus caudatus | reverse complement strand
GTGATGCACCAACACCAACGAACATCTCTACAAAATCAGAACCTGAAATTGTAAAAAATGGCACTTTCGCTTCGCCTGCAATCGCACGCGCTAATAAAGTTTTACCTGTACCCGGTGAGCCCACCATCAATACACCACTAGGGATTTTGCCACCTAGTTTTTGGAATTTTGTCGGGTCTTTCAAGAAGTCGACCAACTCTGCAACTTCTTCTTTCGCCTCTTCTGCACCAGCCACATCTTTAAAGGTGACGTTGATTTCATCTTCAC
>NW_014622246.1:0-267 GCF_000485595.1 Priapulus caudatus | reverse complement strand
CTCTCTCTCTATCTCTCTCTTTTGGCTCGGCGTGAAGCCCAACTGCTCATATAAATAACTACGCAGGCAGTAGCAGTGCGTGGTGCCCCATTACGAACGTGTCCTATAACTCGCATGTGTTATTATTAGTATCGGGAGATTTTAAAAACAAATTTTCGTTTTTATTCACTCCCATTAGTTAGCATATCGGAAGTGAATTAGATTTAGAGCGAGTTGAAAACGCTTGTTTTTATTCGCTGCTGTGGGTGTGTATGTGATTGGGGTCAC
>NW_014622244.1:0-267 GCF_000485595.1 Priapulus caudatus | reverse complement strand
GGGAGGGAAGGAGGCAGGGAGGGTAGGAGGGAGGTGGCAATACGAGACTCCTACACCTACAACCCTAGCAAATCTGACAAGTACGTACATGCAGGCAGGCAGGGAAGGAGGGAGGGAGGCAGGCAGGGAGGGAGGGAGGGAGGGAGGGAGGCAGGGAAGGGGTAGGGAGGGAGGTGGCAATACGAGACTCCTACACCTACAACCCTAGCAAATCTGACAAGTACGTACATGCAGGCGGGCAGGGAAGGAGGGAGGGAGGCAGGCAGG
>NW_014622243.1:0-267 GCF_000485595.1 Priapulus caudatus | reverse complement strand
GTGACCGACACCCACCACTTGCACCTCACTCGCGTGACGACACACACCTTGCACCTCACTCGCGTGACGACACACACCTTGCACCTCACTCGCGTGACGCAGGCACCTCACTCGCGTGACGACACCCACCACTTGCACCTCACTCGCGTGACGACACCCACCACTTGCACCTCACTCGCGTGACGACACCCACCACTTGTACCTCACTCGCGTGACGACACCCACCTTGTACCTCACTCGCGTGACGACACACACCTTGCACCTCAC
>NW_014622242.1:0-267 GCF_000485595.1 Priapulus caudatus | reverse complement strand
TCTCAGATTATAGCGTTTATAGGCTCTCTCGCGCGTTTATAGTCTCAGATTCGGTATTTCGCAAATAACGTATTTCATAAATACGAGGTCTCGTGTGAACTAGGCTGATGTTGAATATGTACGATAGACGTCACAACATCTCACCTAGACATTAGCACAGCAACGTCAGCCAATGTTTAGATAGCTAACCTAGTCTAGCTAGCTATAGTGTTAGCTAGCGGGTTCTGTTATCTCACTATGCATCTACGCCTCTTGACTTCTGCGCAT
>NW_014622241.1:0-267 GCF_000485595.1 Priapulus caudatus | reverse complement strand
ACATTGATGTTTAAGTCACCATTATATTTCCCATTGAAGGCATTAAAACTCAGTGGACTAGCATGAATTATGCCATTTTTGGCGCTGATTATCGCTTGTACCTTGCTTAGGTCTATTTGATCAAAGCGTAATTTCGCTATGTCAATGCTGCCATTCAAGTTAAGTGTTTTAAGCATTTCCACCGGTAACAAGAGGTCATTTGGATTGCTTTGTTTCGCCACTTTAGGGTCAACGGGTGCTAAATAATCATCGAGCACCAATTGATCG
>NW_014622240.1:0-267 GCF_000485595.1 Priapulus caudatus | reverse complement strand
CTCAAGTAGCTTCTGCTGTTTTTGTTATTACGCAAGACGATATTCGCCGCTCTGGTGCAACGAGTATTCCAGAGGCATTACGCATGGCGCCCGGCGTGCAAGTGGCGCGTGTAGGGACTGATAAATGGTCAATCAGTGTGCGTGGTTTCAATGGACGTTTTGCGAATAAATTACAGGTACTAATGGATGGGCGTAGTGTTTATACGCCATTATTTTCTGGCGTGATTTGGAGCCAACAAGACACATTCATTGAAGATATTGAACGTA
>NW_014622239.1:0-267 GCF_000485595.1 Priapulus caudatus | reverse complement strand
AAGTAACCGGGGAACCCCATGTTGTTAATTACATCGAGTTCAATCTGTAAACGCTCGTCGTACTCTTTGCGTTTTTCGGCATAATCTTCTGCGCTTTCATCAAGCAAAACTTTAAGACGCAGCTCTAAACCTTCTTTTGATACGCGACAGAAATAGCTTTCTTCGGTCTCGCCTTCGGGGATGGGAAATTGTGGTAAGAAGCTTTCGCCTAGACGCACACTAAAGTTACAACGTTTGGCAATTTCTACGGTATTGGCTAGCGCTTCA
>NW_014622238.1:0-267 GCF_000485595.1 Priapulus caudatus | reverse complement strand
CCTCTCCTTGAAATCCTAGATCCATTACTGCCCCCCCCCCCTAATCATTTGCTCAGCCTCCGGCCCTGGCTTTGCCTCTGCGCACGCTTGATTCCCCGCGAACGTTTGCCCTACTTACCTTGAGCTTCTCCGGTTTGCTGGACTGCGGAGGAATCCAGACGAAGATGTGGCGCAGGCAGTCGAGGATGAAAACATCTCCCATGTTGAGAGAGGAGCACTTCCTCTCCACCTGAACGTGACAGAGACGACGATGTTACGAAGCGCGTT
>NW_014622237.1:0-267 GCF_000485595.1 Priapulus caudatus | reverse complement strand
CTGTGAGTGATCGCGTCACGCGTACGAGGGAGGTGATGCTGTGAGTGATCGCGTCACGTGTACGAGGGAGGTGATGCTGCGAGCGTGATCACGTCACGCGTACGAGGGGAGGTGACGCTGCGAGCGTGATCGCGTCACGCGTACGAGGAGAGGTGATGCTGTGAGCGTGATCGCGTCACGCGTACGAGGGGAGGTGATGCTGCGAGCGTGATCACGTCACGCGTACGAGGGGAGGTGATGCTGCGAGTGTGATCGCGTCACGCGTAC
>NW_014622236.1:0-267 GCF_000485595.1 Priapulus caudatus | reverse complement strand
TCTTCTTCTTCTTCTTTTTCTGCTTCTGCTTCTGCTTCTTCTTCTTCTTCGTCTTCTTTTTCTTCTTTTTTTGCCGTAGTCTCTCGCGGATGATCCACGCTGAGACGTCAGTTAGGGGCTGACCTCCTTGTTGTCAATGCTTCTCCACCGCTCTCGTTGGGCCGTATCGTCCTTCGTTACTCCAAGCCTTCTCATTTCCGCCTCCACTCCATCTTTCTATCTAATTCTCTGACGCCCTCTCGTCCTTCTTCCTCTCACCGGCTCCTA
>NW_014622235.1:0-267 GCF_000485595.1 Priapulus caudatus | reverse complement strand
CACCGGTAGCGCACAAAGAAGCCATAGTGAATGCCATAGCAATACGATGATCATCTTGGCTATGTACAGAACCACCGCCTATTTCACCGCCTTGAATAATCATACCGTCAGGGGTTGGTTTTGCATCAACACCCAATGCTTGCAAACCATCAGCCATCACTTGAATACGGTCACTTTCTTTAACGCGAAGCTCTTCTGCGCCAGTCACAACGGTTTCGCCTTGGGCACAAGCCGCTGCAACAAATAATACGGGAAACTCGTCGATGG
>NW_014622234.1:0-267 GCF_000485595.1 Priapulus caudatus | reverse complement strand
GAGGAGGGACAGAATAAGCAGCATGCGGATGAAAGAGTTAACAAGTGAACATGCGGATGAGAGGGTTAACAAGTGAGCATGCGGATTAGAGAGTTATAACAAGTAAGCATGCGGACATCAGTAGCTATATACTGATATACTGTAGTATTCACTGTCTATACAGTAGTGGCATTGAGAGGTAGGCTGCTGCCTGGTGTGTGGGTGAATACCTGCCTGATTGTAACCGCTCGGTGGGGGAGCCCCTCCATCCGCACACGCACGCACGCG
>NW_014622233.1:0-267 GCF_000485595.1 Priapulus caudatus | reverse complement strand
CATGTAAATACTTGCGTTAATTGGAACAAAATAGTTAAATGGATACAGATACAGATACAGATGGTTTTATGTTAATACAGATAAACAGGTAAATAATACAAAATCAGATGGGATTCGATCCAACGACCTTTGAGCCGTGACACCTGTGCTGTAGGCGTTCGGCTATCCAGGCTTATTGGGTTTCCAGATTGTGGATGTGCATGAATATGACAACACTGTGACAGTCATTGAGGCAGTTCAGGAATCCATGTTTAACCCTCCTCTTGA
>NW_014622232.1:0-267 GCF_000485595.1 Priapulus caudatus | reverse complement strand
CTTTCTCTCGCTCTATCTCTCTCCCTCCTCTGTCTCTCTTCGCTCTCTGTCTCTCTTTCTCTCCTTCTGTCTTTCTCTCTCTCTCTCTCTCTCTCTCTCGCTCTTGCTTTCCCTCTCTGTCTTTCTCTCTCTCCCTGTCTCTCTTTCTCTCTGTAATACAGAAATATGATAATTTCATAATAACCGAATTTAGTCTCTCTCTCTCTCTTTCTCTCTCTCTCATTCCAACTCTCTCTCCCACTTCTATCTCCTCTCTCCTCTCCTTTG
>NW_014622231.1:0-267 GCF_000485595.1 Priapulus caudatus | reverse complement strand
ACAACTACGGACTATACGCTGGAATACAGCAACCGTAACTGACACTGAGACTTACTCAGTAGATACAGAAGTCACAAACCTCACTATCACTCTAGATACAGAGATTACGGTCTGATGATATTATCTCTGCAAGCGAAGCTGGTCAAACTATCCCAATTACTGGTACAGTAACTGGTGAGTTTAACACTGGTGATACAGTTACATTAACTGTTAACGACGTAGTCTCAACTGGAACTGTAGATGCAAGTGGTAACTTCTCTATAGATG
>NW_014622230.1:0-267 GCF_000485595.1 Priapulus caudatus | reverse complement strand
AAAGATGGCAGCCCCGATGTGTACGTTATGAATATCGCGACCAAACGCTTAAAGCGTCTGACCAAACATCGCAGCATTAACACCGAGCCGGTATGGAGCGAAAATGGTAAAGGCATTATATTCACCTCCGACCGCAGCGGCTCGCCCCAGTTGTATGAAATTGCTGCCAGCGGTGGTAAAGCCAAACGCTTGACCTTCGAAGGGCGATACAATTCGGCAGCCAATATTTCGCCTGATGGCAAATATATTGCTATGGTGCATGGCGAG
>NW_014622229.1:0-267 GCF_000485595.1 Priapulus caudatus | reverse complement strand
ATAGTATGTAGCGTAGTATGTAGTATAGTATGTAGCGTAGTATGTAGTATAGTATGTAGCGTAGTATGTAGTATAGTATGTAACGTAGTATGTAGTATAGTATGTAGCGTAGTATGTAGTATAGTATGTAGCGTAGTATGTAGTATAGTATGTAGCGTAGTATATGTAGTATAGTATGTAGCGTAGTATGTAGTATAGTATGTAGCGTAGTATATGTAGTATAGTATGTAGCGTAGTATGTAGTATAGTATGTAGCGTAGTATGTAG
>NW_014622226.1:0-267 GCF_000485595.1 Priapulus caudatus | reverse complement strand
TAGGTTCTAATATCAAGCTTTCACAAGCCACAATGAATTTATCATGAACGATTACCAACGTATTGCTTGCGCGATTACTTATCTTCGCGAACATAGCACGGAGCAGCCAAGTTTACAGGATGTAGCGGCAGCGGTGAATTTGAGTCCGTTTCATTTTCAGCGTTTGTTTAGTCGCTGGGCGGGGGTGACACCGAAACGTTTTCTGCAAGTTTTGACGCTGGAGAAAGCCAAGGCCTTACTCAAAAACCGCCAACTATCAGTGTTAGA
>NW_014622225.1:0-267 GCF_000485595.1 Priapulus caudatus | reverse complement strand
AGCAAACAACTACACCCTCACCCTAGCAAACAACTACACCCTCGCCCTAGCAAACAACTACACCATCAGCCTAGCAAACAACTACACCATCAGCCTAGCAAACAACTACACCCTCACCCTAGCAAACAACTACAGCCTCAGCCTAGCAAACAACTACAGCCTCAGTCTAGCAAACAACTACACCATCAGTCTAGCAAACAACTAACCCCTCACCCTAGCAAACAACTACACCCTCACCCTAGCAAACAACTATAACCTCAGCCTAGC
>NW_014622224.1:0-267 GCF_000485595.1 Priapulus caudatus | reverse complement strand
TCCGTCATCCCTCCGTCATCCCTCCGTCATCCCACCGTCACCAGCATCCCTGCGTCATCCCTCCGTCGTCTGCATCCCTCCGTCACCCCTCCGTCATCAGCTTCCCTCCGTCATCCCTCCGTCATCCCTCCGTCATCAGCTTCCCTCCGTCATCCCTCCGTCATCCCTCCGTCATCAGCTTCCTTCCGTCATCCCTCCGTCATCCCTCCGTCATCAGCTTCCCTCCGTCATTCCTCCGTCATCCCTCCGTCCCAGCATCCCTCCGTC
>NW_014622223.1:0-267 GCF_000485595.1 Priapulus caudatus | reverse complement strand
CAAGAATAAAACATTCTCCGTTCATCATTAAAAAAGTGTAAAATTTGCCTAAATATTAGGTAGCGTTAAATGCCACCATTACTCATTTATCTTATAGAATACTTGAAGTGACTGATTACTGCGTATACGAACAACCATTGAATGAAAAAGTGCGAGCTTTTTACGTCTGGAAAAACTATTCCAACAATATTCGTTTCATTTAAAACATGGTTCAGACTGGAACAATCGAATTGCGATTGACTCCATCCTTGAGCTATTAGCGTATAC
>NW_014622222.1:0-267 GCF_000485595.1 Priapulus caudatus | reverse complement strand
TGTGTGTGTGTGTGTGTGTGTGTGTGTGTGTGTGTGTGTGTGTGCGTGCGTGTGCGCGCGTGCGCTTGCGTGCGTTCGTGTACGTTTACACATGCAGTCTGGCCGAGTGCCTTTTCTCTTTATACCATATCTCCCCCGCCTGCCCGTTTCCCCTCTAGTCTACAACACGTAACCTGCTCCGTGCAAACTCCCTATATTGCTCAGCATTTGAGAACAAAGCCATTCAGCCAACCATCCATCCATTCATCCATCCATCCATCCATCCAT
>NW_014622221.1:0-267 GCF_000485595.1 Priapulus caudatus | reverse complement strand
CTCTCTTCCTCGCTCTCTCTTTCTCTCTCTCTCTCTCTCCCTCTCTCTCTATCATCGAAAGAGGGAAGACCAAAACGACTAACGCACAATCAGTACTAATTCATTATAAGAGCCCCACGCGTGCGTGCGTGCGTGCGTGTGCGTGCGCGTGGAGCGATTCGATATTGGACGCTTTTTAACAAGGTTTATTGTACGCGATGCTTGGTCCTCGGGAGAGAATGGTACTGATTTACTCGTCATGTTTGCCTGCCGCATCTCTCTCTCTCT
>NW_014622220.1:0-267 GCF_000485595.1 Priapulus caudatus | reverse complement strand
ATGCAGAAAAGGCAAGAGCTCTTACGTAGTCGCCACATGCGCGCACGCGCGCAAACACACGTGCACGCACACACACACGCACACACACACACACGTGCACGCACACACACACACTCGGTCACGCACACACACACAGACATACACACACTCTGTCACGTACGCACAGGCGCGCACACATTCGGTCACGCACGCACACACACTCGGTCACGCACGCACACGCGCGCACACACTCGGTCACGCACGCACACACACTCGGTCACGCACGCA
>NW_014622219.1:0-267 GCF_000485595.1 Priapulus caudatus | reverse complement strand
CACACACACACACACACACACACACACACACACACACACACACACACGAACACGCACACGCACGCACGCGCACTCACACGCACACACACACGCACGCACGCACACGCACGCACACACACACGCACACACACACACGTTTTTATGCCAGCTCTCCTATCGACGGTCTATAGCCACCCACGGCTCCCTTCCCTGACCACCTATGTTTCTCTTCCAGGCCAACTACCTAATATTCTCCTCTCTGGTCACCAACACACTCCTCCTCTCCGA
>NW_014622218.1:0-267 GCF_000485595.1 Priapulus caudatus | reverse complement strand
AAAAGTGGTGAGAGAGAGAGAAAGAGAGAAGTGGTGAGCGAGAGAGAAGTGGTGAGAGTGAGAAAGAGAGGGAGAGAGAGTTAGTTGCTTCAGTAGTGCACGCTAATTGCTCTGCGGTACACCTTAACAGCGGCTGCAGGACGAATTCAATAGTTATATTAGCGATTTAACCTAGCTGCTGTCGAAGCGAGCATGCACTTCGATCGTTCGGCAGTAGCGTCCCTCTCACCCCCCCCTGCCCTCTCGCCGCTCTCTCTCTCTCTCTCT
>NW_014622217.1:0-267 GCF_000485595.1 Priapulus caudatus | reverse complement strand
GAGAGAGAGAGAGAAAGAGGGAGGGAGAGCTAGAGAGAGCCAATCAGACGAAACGGCCATGACGCTTTGACATCGACAATTATTTATCGCCCAATCAGTGTTATTGATTGATATATCCGCGCGCGTAGAGGATCGGGGCACGCCGACCGACTGTACAGTAGCGCCACCAGACGATACTCACTCAACCGACGTCGTTGGTCGGCTAATGCGCTACAACTGCGGCGATGTTGTTAACATATATATATATATATATCTCTCTCTCTCTCT
>NW_014622216.1:0-267 GCF_000485595.1 Priapulus caudatus | reverse complement strand
GGTAGAGCAGGCTGAAGTGATGGAGTAGTTAACGCCTTTGATTTCAAAAGGTGTCGCCAGGCACGCTGATACCGTGCTGCTCATGACTTTGGGTACGCGGTAAGGGCCGACTCGTTTGACGCCTTTTTCTCGCAAAATGTCAGCGGCTTCGATCATGCTTTCCATTGATCCGCCGCCAGAGCCTGCAACCAAGCCAGTGCGGACATTGGATACTTGTTCTTTGCTAAGGCCGGAGTCATCGATTGATTGCTGCATGGCCACGTAGGC
>NW_014622215.1:0-267 GCF_000485595.1 Priapulus caudatus | reverse complement strand
TGTGCGTGTGTGTGTGTTTACGCGTGTGTATGAGAAAAACAAATGGGTCACATCAATAAAAGAATCAATCTAATACGTCGGGCACGTTATCGGGCAAAAAGACAACCATAAAGCCGGTATGAGCAGAGCTAGGGTGTGCGTCGTCGTGCATGTCGTCGTCGTCATCGTCGCCGTCGTCGTCGTCGCCGCCATCGTCGTCGTCGTCATCGTCGTCGTCGTCGTCGTCGTCGCCGTCGTTGTCGTCGTCGTCGTCGCCATCGTCGTCGT
>NW_014622214.1:0-267 GCF_000485595.1 Priapulus caudatus | reverse complement strand
CTCTCTCCCTCCTCTCCCCCCCCTCCCTCCTCTCCCGCCTCTCTCCCCCTCCCCTCTCTCTCTCTCTCTTTCTGCTACCACTTATTTCTTCTCTCTCGCGCGTGTTCTCCCTCTGTTCCTCTTTCTCATCACCTCTTCTCTCTCCCACTCCACTACCCACTCTCTTCCTCCCCGGCATGCTCTCCTCCTCTTTTCTCACTCTAACACCACCCGTTTTCTCTCTTCCTCTCCCCCAACTATCCCTGTCTCTCTCTCTCCCTCTCTCTC
>NW_014622213.1:0-267 GCF_000485595.1 Priapulus caudatus | reverse complement strand
GTTTCAGCAACACCCAGCTCCCAAGGTAAACCTGCATGTTTAACCGAAGTTAAAGGCGATGCACCTGTACCACCATCGTGACCGGCAATAACAATATGATCTGAGAACGCTTTAGTTACACCCGAAGCAATTGTACCTACGCCAATTTCAGCTACCAGTTTCACACTGATACGTGCTGATGGATTTGAGTTTTTCAAATCGTGAATAAGTTGCGCCAAATCTTCGATAGAGTAAATGTCATGGTGAGGTGGCGGGCTAATTAAACCC
>NW_014622212.1:0-268 GCF_000485595.1 Priapulus caudatus | reverse complement strand
ACTGTTCACGCTTTTTCGTAAGGTTAAATCGATACCACTTAAACTACTGTCATCGACATCCTGTTCTTGCGAACTTAATGTTGCACCCAGTTTTACATAATCATTGAACCAGAAATGAGCACGCCCACCTACTGCTAATGTTTCAATCTCTTCAAAGCTCGGTGAATATTCGTAACGCGATATCAGATAAACAGGGTTACCACTCAACGACGTGTCAGAGACTAATAAATTATCATCAGCGATACTCGACAATGGTCGGCTTAATAAA
>NW_014622211.1:0-268 GCF_000485595.1 Priapulus caudatus | reverse complement strand
CACGCAGATATAAACGGCGCTATTTGTTACAACGATACCTTGTCAGAGCGACGGGCGTTGTATGTCTACGATATGCTTGTTGCCGGAGGCATTGATCCGAAGATGATTACCATGGACTATTTTGGTGAACTTCGTCCGCTAGCGAAAGGTAAATCGGACGCCGCACTTGCGGCAAATCGTCGGGTGACTGTCGAACTCAGGCATTAACAAGTCGGTAGACGCGATCATGTCTGCTAAAATAGAGCGATCCTACGAAACCTGGGCGAAG
>NW_014622210.1:0-268 GCF_000485595.1 Priapulus caudatus | reverse complement strand
GAGAGAGAGAGAGATAGATGCATAGATTGATAGATAGATAGATAGATTAATAGATAGATAGATAGATAGATAGATAGATAGATAGATAGATAGATAGATAGATAGATAGATAGATAGATAGATAGATAGATAGATAGATAGATAGATAGATAGATAGATAGATAGATAGATAGATAGATAGATAGATAGATAGATAATAGATAGATAATAGATAGATAGATAGATAGATAGATAGGTAGATAGATAGATAGATAGATAGATAGATACT
>NW_014622209.1:0-268 GCF_000485595.1 Priapulus caudatus | reverse complement strand
AGAGAGAGAGAGAGAGAGAGAGAGAGAGAGAGCGAGAGAGAGAGGGGGGGGAGAGGAAGGGGACCTCAAGGGAAAAAGAGAGCAAAAAAGAGAAGCAAAGGAGAATCGAAGGCAGGGAAGAGAGAAGATGGAGAAGGAATGGAGAGAGAAGAGAGGTAGCGAGGAAGAAGGGAGGGAGAGCAGAGGAGGAAAGGGGAAGGGGAAGAGAGGAAGAAAGAGAGGAAGAGAGGAAGAGAGAGAGAGAGAGAGAAAGAGAGAGAGAGGAGGA
>NW_014622208.1:0-268 GCF_000485595.1 Priapulus caudatus | reverse complement strand
TCACACACACCGTATCACACACATGGTATCACACAAATGGTATAGCACACATGGTATCGCACACATGGTATCACACAAATGGTATTACACGCATAATATCACACACATGGTATCACACACATCGTATCACACACATGGTATCACACAAATGGTATTACACGCATAATATCACACACATGGTATCACACACACATAATGTCACACACATGGTATCACACACATCGTATCACACACATCGTATCCACACATGGTATCACATACATATGAT
>NW_014622207.1:0-268 GCF_000485595.1 Priapulus caudatus | reverse complement strand
GTGGGTTGATTAATACACGTGTAATCAACTCACCTCGCTGCGTCTTAATGTACACGTGTAATCAACCCACCTAGCTGCGGTGTACATTAAGACGCAGCTAGGTGAGTTGACGCAGCTAGGTGGGATGATTACACGTGTACATTAAGACGCAGCTAGGTGTGTAATCAACCCGTGTACATTAAGACGCAGCTAGGTGAGTTGATTACACGTGTACATTAAGACGCAGCTAAGTGGGTTGATTACACGTGTACATTAAGACGCAGCTAGG
>NW_014622206.1:0-268 GCF_000485595.1 Priapulus caudatus | reverse complement strand
AGAGACAATTCACTGCTTACTGGAATATTATTCCAATAAATGGAATACCAGACAATAAGGTGTAACATCATATATGATATGTTACATATCACAACAATCATTCTATTATTCCTGATGCAACCGCAGTATGTACTGGGTGGGTACGATGTGTAAGTAATTGTGTATTTTTATTCAGAATGCTTGGCCTTATTTCACGAGGTATACACAATAAGCATTTTCAAAACAGTGTTGATGACATACTATGTATACTGTGTGTGTAAGTATGTAT
>NW_014622205.1:0-268 GCF_000485595.1 Priapulus caudatus | reverse complement strand
TAAAACTAAGTAGATTGACCCTAAAACGCTGCACAATAGTTCAAACCCTCATCAAACATTCGGTATATAATCCCCCACCACATTATTTACAGGCGTACCCATGTCAACACATTCCAGCGATGCCAATAACAAGCTACCCGCCTTGCGCATCAGCAAGCTACAAAAGACCTATAGCAATGGTTTTGAAGCCATCAAGGGAATTGATCTTAGCGTTGAACAGGGGGACTTTTTTGCCTTGTTGGGCGCCAATGGCGCAGGAAAATCAACC
>NW_014622204.1:0-268 GCF_000485595.1 Priapulus caudatus | reverse complement strand
CGGTGCCGACAACCTGCACCTGTACTGTAGGTCTATTGCCTTCAAGTATTTCGATGCTCAACATATCACCGGTTCGGATGTGAAGAAGTTCCGCAAGATAATCTGTCAGTATGACGCCTTGTTGGGGTAGTTCGATGGCATTCAAATGGGCATCTAGAATGCGCATTAATTTTCCATCGGCTGGAATACCTTGAACCGAAGTGCGATAAGAGCGGTGTTCAAATTGTAACTTCGCTGATACTGCGCGAAAACCTTCGGCGTGCTCCAC
>NW_014622203.1:0-268 GCF_000485595.1 Priapulus caudatus | reverse complement strand
GTCGTCTCTTCTTCTCTCTCTCCTCCTCTCTCTCTCTCTCTTTCTCTCATTCTCTCTTTTTCTAGCACTCTCAAATGACCCTAACGTGATTAGTTTGATCACTTATCCGTAAAAGCATTGTCTCAGACCCATTTCTACCACACTATGGACGTCGATCAATAGCTGCGCTCTTCGCTCATCATTACACAGTTGAGTCATTAAATGTTGCCCACCCTGCGGCCCTCATATATATATATATATATATATATACATTTGTTGAGTGTCATTC
>NW_014622202.1:0-268 GCF_000485595.1 Priapulus caudatus | reverse complement strand
AACCAACTGTTACCATATCTGTACCCCACTGCTACCAAGTCTGAACCAACTGTTACCATATCTGTACCCCACTGCTACCAAGTCTGAACCAACTGTTACCATATCTGTACCCCACTGCTACCAAGTCTGAACCAACTGTTACCATATCTGTACCCCACTGCTACCAAGTCTGAACCAACTGTTACCAAGTCTGTACCCACTGCTACCAAGTCTGAACCAACTGTTACCATATCTGTACCCCACTGCTACCAAGTCTGAACCAACTGTT
>NW_014622201.1:0-268 GCF_000485595.1 Priapulus caudatus | reverse complement strand
TAACTACTAACTACGTACTCCTCGTTACTACTCTCTCTCTCTCTCTCTCTCTCTCTCTCTCTCTTCTCTCTCTCTCTCTCTCTCTCTCTCTCGCTCTCGCTCTCTCTCTGTCTCTCTCTGTGTGTGTCTCTCTGTCTCTCTCTGTCTCTCTCTCACTATCTCTCTGACTCTCTGTATAGCTCTCTATTTCACATACGTGAGCGCGCGCGCACACACACACACACACTCACACACACACACACACACACACACACACACACACACACAC
>NW_014622199.1:0-268 GCF_000485595.1 Priapulus caudatus | reverse complement strand
CAGCAGCAGAGTAGCAGCAGCATCACACAGCAGCAGCAGCAGCAGCAGCAGCAGCAGCAGCAGCAGCGGTGCGGCGTGGTGGAGGCACGAGGAGGGGGCTCTGGGGATTGATTAGCACTCTTACCCTGCCTCCGTAATGGCGTTGTGCATGTACGCTGTCAGCTCTTGTTTTGTGCATCCTCCTCCTCTGTGGCGATGGGGGAGTCTATCCCGCGTGCATGCCCCTAGTTTACTCTCTCTCTATCTCTCTCTCTCTCTCTCTCTCTCT
>NW_014622198.1:0-268 GCF_000485595.1 Priapulus caudatus | reverse complement strand
CGCTCTTTAGCAATACCCACGGCTAACGCGGCATCCATACGCAGTTGCAAGAAGCTCATAACATCATCCACAACATCCATATATTGAGGGCTTTCTTGCATATTACTTGGCTGGCCTTGCATATGCATTAGGCAAATCACGACTTCACTATTAGCAACCGCCTCTAATGCACCCGGCTCACGTAACGCATTAACGTCATTAACCATTGTCACACCGGCGTCTATTGCTTGTTGCATCACTTGTGGTTTGGAGGTGTCTATTGAAGTGG
>NW_014622197.1:0-268 GCF_000485595.1 Priapulus caudatus | reverse complement strand
ATCCTATTCAGGTACATGTGCTCTTCGTATTAAATATATAATCTTAATACTTATTAACTACCCGTTACTATACGTCCGTATATCCCTCTCTATCACATCCTATCCACCTCCTATAACACCATAGCCGTATATTGTTCTGTCTATCCTCTCTCTCATTTTTCAGCCTCTTTCCTCTTGCTCACAACCTTGCTCTCACCCTTCCGCTTCTCTACCTCATACATATCGATATTCAAACTAGAATTGACCTTGCCTCAACTGTTTCCCTTGC
>NW_014622196.1:0-268 GCF_000485595.1 Priapulus caudatus | reverse complement strand
GTGCATAGTGCATAGTGCATAGCGCATGGTGCATGGTGCATACACTGTAGTGCATAGTACATAAACACTATGCACTATGCAACTGTGCACTATGCGCTATGATGCACTATGCTATGCACTGTGCGTAATGCATAGTGCACAGTGCATAGTGCATAGTGCATGTTGCATAGTGCATAGTGCATAGTGCATACACTGTAGTGTAGTGCATAGTGCAGAGTGCATAGTGCATAGTGCATAGTGCATACGCTGTATGCATAGTGCAGAGTGC
>NW_014622195.1:0-268 GCF_000485595.1 Priapulus caudatus | reverse complement strand
CACGCAGGCACGGACGCACGCACGCACGCACGCACACGCACGCACGCACACAGACATACACGCACGCACGCACGCACGCACGCACGCACGCACGCACACAAGCGCACACGCACACACACACACGCACAAATTCTTCTGCCCCTATCTAACTCTCGCTCGTTCTCTCTTTCTCTCCATCGCTCCCGTTCCTACTCTCTCTTTCACTCACTCGCTCTCTATCTCACTCACTCGCTCTCTATCTCATTCACTCGCTCTCTATCTCTCACAC
>NW_014622194.1:0-268 GCF_000485595.1 Priapulus caudatus | reverse complement strand
GAGAGAGAGAGAGACAGATAGAGCGTGAGTGAGTACACGTGTAGACCTCGTATCCTACCTTGCCCTGAGAGCCACAGCTCTGCCAGTAAGTGTCCGTCCGACCGTCGATGAGCTTGTGAGCCTGACTCTCGCGCGACGACACGCTCACTTGTTTCACGCAGCGCCCCCCACTCCTCGATGAGCTCGCCGCTGCCGCAGCGACCGCCGCCGCCACACGCCGCGCGCCGGTACTTACCCGGACGGCCCGCGTACGTCGCCGTGTAACCTG
>NW_014622193.1:0-268 GCF_000485595.1 Priapulus caudatus | reverse complement strand
CTGGAAAGACAAAGGTATGTTCAGACTTGACGTACCTAAGTACAACGCTAACCTTTGTACTGGTTGCCTTGAATGCGCCATAGTCTGTCCCGACGCTGCCATCCCCAACACGGTTCATGAGATTCATGATTTATTATTGACAGCCCTCGGCAAACTCGATTTAACAGAACAGCATCACGTCGAAATGCAGAAGCAGGTCTTCCCACTGACCAAAGCTATCCGTGATAATTATCGCAACCAAATCGGAAAAGATACCCCTTCATTTAGC
>NW_014622191.1:0-268 GCF_000485595.1 Priapulus caudatus | reverse complement strand
CTGGGGATTGCGACCCTGGCAAATATAAAAAAGACCATGGTGGTCAATATTTTCAGCGAATTTTGCCGTGAGCTAATCAGCGCCGAAAATATTCCTGGCATGGCAAATCTATTAATTTTACCTGAGAACTAAGGAGTAGCGATCATGAGCCGCGACCCACGTTACGATATTTTATTCGAACCTGTGAAAATAGGGCCGGTGACAGCGAAAAACCGTTTTTACCAGGTACCACATTGCAATGGTGGCGGTTATCGCGATCCGTCCGCGG
>NW_014622190.1:0-268 GCF_000485595.1 Priapulus caudatus | reverse complement strand
CTTAGGTGTCAGCTAGAGAGAGAGAAATATAGAGACAGGTATTACAGTACAGACACAGACAGCCCTTAGCTGACAGCCAGAGAGAGAAACATAGAGACAGGTATTACAGTACAGACACAGACAGCCCAGCCCGTAGGTGACAGCTAGAGAGAGAGAAAGTCATAGAGACAGGTATTACAGTACAGACACAAACAGCCCTTAGGTGACAGCTAGAGAGAGAAACATAGAGACAGGTATTACAGTACAGACACAGACAGCCCTTAGGTGT
>NW_014622189.1:0-268 GCF_000485595.1 Priapulus caudatus | reverse complement strand
TAGATGACGTATTGCTTGTCATATCAAGATTACCATTAGTGCCTGCGCCGGTATCATCATCTTTATCAAACTGATTAATACTTACGTGTACGTTACCGTATACTTTCGCTTCAGCCATTACCATTGTAGGTACGACTAGAGTTGCTGCTAGTGCAGCTTTTAATATAGTGTTTTTCATTATGCAAGACTCCTGCATTATTAAGTTATTATGATCATAGCTATGATTACAAAATGTGATTACCACGAACGCTTCCCCCAATGAAAGCGG
>NW_014622188.1:0-268 GCF_000485595.1 Priapulus caudatus | reverse complement strand
CGCAATGATCGGAACAGCCTCTTTATCGTCAGCTTTCGAATCAGCTCTATTCGCCAAATAATCAGTAGCCATTCGCGCACCTAAGCTATGCGACACCAATACAATCTTCTTTGCACCTGTTTTTTGCAGGTGCTTCATTGCCGCTTCGATTCTGGACCTACTTCTTTCATCAAGGGCAAATAATCTTCATATTGCGCACCATTCTCTAGCACGGGCATTTGCAACGAAATAGTATGCCAACCGACTTCTGATAAACCCACTCGTAAAG
>NW_014622187.1:0-268 GCF_000485595.1 Priapulus caudatus | reverse complement strand
CCCACCACCACCCGTCCTCCATCCCCTACCACCACCCGTCCTCCATCCCCACCACCACCCGTCCTGCCTCCCCACCACCACCCGTCCTCCATCCCCACCACCACCCGTCCTCTCCCCCCACACAACGTCGCGTGCACTATTGTTGATGGATGCTGTCTAGCCGTGCAGCCTTCACTCGTACTAAGTGCAGCCGAGTTTTCTTAGGACGCGAGATATGCGTGCGGCGATAGCTTCTCTCGTTTGCGAGCATGAGAAAGAGGAAGAAGAA
>NW_014622186.1:0-268 GCF_000485595.1 Priapulus caudatus | reverse complement strand
ATCTATCCTTCACCACACGTTTCATCAGCGCCCCCTATCCTTCACCGCACGTTTCATCAGCGCCCCCTATCCTTCACCGCACGTTTCATCAGCGCCATCTATCCTTCACCACACGTTTCATCAGCGCGCCCCTATCCTTCACCACACGTTTCATCAGCGCCCCCTATCCTTCACCACACATTTCATCAGCGCCATCTATCCTTCACCACACGTTTTATCAGCGCCATCTATCCTTCACCGCACGTTTCATCAGCGCCCCCTATTCTTC
>NW_014622185.1:0-268 GCF_000485595.1 Priapulus caudatus | reverse complement strand
GAGAGAGAGAGAGAGGAAGACCAGCAGCTGCTACGTAACAACAGCAGTGGACGCCTCCCCGACCGCGGCAACACCGGCCGAGTGCAACTTGATTTACAGAGTTAACAATTCCAACACCCCTTTCCACACGCCCGCCGCACCAGCAGCAGCACAGCTAGCGTGATCAACACGGGCACATCTGCCGCTAGCGCGCATAAAACACAATAATGGGCCGGCAACCGGCCACACGATGACACGGGCCACGGACCCCAGCCCCCACCCACCACGG
>NW_014622184.1:0-268 GCF_000485595.1 Priapulus caudatus | reverse complement strand
GCTGAGCCTACGTGTGTGCGAGAGAATAAGGTGATCAGTGAGAGAAGAGAAAAATCACCTTATTCTCTCGCACACACGTAGGCTCAGCCAGCGAGAGAAGAGAAAGCTGAGCCTACGTGTGTGCAAGAGAATAAGGTGATCAGCGAGAGAAGAGAAAGCTGAGCCTATGTATGTGCGAGAGAATAAGGTGATCAGTGAGAGAAGAGAAAACTGAGCCTACGTGTGTGCGAGAGAATAAGGTGATGAGTAAGAGAGGAGAATAAAGGAG
>NW_014622183.1:0-268 GCF_000485595.1 Priapulus caudatus | reverse complement strand
GCACTGCTCGCTCCCTTTCTCTCTGTATTGGTCGCTTCCTTTCTCTCTGGATTAGTGGCTCCCTTTCTCTCTGTATTGCTCGCTCCCTTTCTCTCTGTATCGCTCACTCTCCCTTTCTCTCTGTATTGTTTGCTCCCGTTCTCTCTGTATTGATTGCACCCGTTCTCTCTGTATTGTTTGCTCCACCTCTCTCTGTATCACTCGCTCTTCCTCTCTATGGCGCGCGCGTTCACTCTCACGCTTTTTTCTGACTCTTTCTCTCTCTCTC
>NW_014622182.1:0-268 GCF_000485595.1 Priapulus caudatus | reverse complement strand
TTCGGGTCAACTTTGTTTTTGTAACCAGCAAAGTCTTCTAGTTTTTTAGGCTCTAGATATTGTATTTTTGTTAAGCCAATGCCGTGTTCGCCTGAAATTACGCCATCAAGAGATTGGGCGAGTAACATAATCTGGTCAACAATGTTATCCGCTTCATGCAGCATGGCGTAGTTATCAGAATGTACGGGGATATTAGTATGGACATTGCCGTCGCCCGCATGCATATGCAGAGCAACAAATAATTTTGAATCTTTTATCGAGTAATGTA
>NW_014622181.1:0-268 GCF_000485595.1 Priapulus caudatus | reverse complement strand
CGTGTTCGCCATCGTGTGTGTGTGTGTGTGTGTGTGCGTGCGTGCGTGCGTGCGTGCGTGTGTGCGTGCGTGCGTGCGTGCGTGCGTGCGTGCGTGTAGGCGTGCCTGCGTGTGTGCGTGTGTGCGTGTGTGCGTGCGTGCGTGCGTGTGAGCGTGCGTGCGTGTGTGTGTGCGTGCGTACGTGCGCGCGTGTGTGCTCAGGCGTGTGTTAATTCGCTAGGTGCATCCATAGTGCATCTAAACACAGGATTCTATGCGGACACCAGAA
>NW_014622180.1:0-268 GCF_000485595.1 Priapulus caudatus | reverse complement strand
GGTGCAAATACACTTTATGACGTCCAGTATGGCAGTATGGCAGTTTTACACTACCACCACCGTATTTGCACCGTAATTAGTGTTAGGGTTAGGATTAGGGTTAGGGTTAGGGTTAAGGTTAGGGTTAGGATTAGGGTTAGGTTAGGGTTAGGGTTAGGATTAGGGTCACAATGCACCATAAAAGTAGGTGGCGGTAGTGTAAAACTGCGCCGCCATACTGGACGTCATAAAGTGTATTTGCACCTCGTACCATACCATTGCTGTACAA
>NW_014622179.1:0-268 GCF_000485595.1 Priapulus caudatus | reverse complement strand
CGTGAAAAGGATGATTTGCTGCGCGGTGAACTGATCGGAGATGTCAGGAACGTCAGCAGTCCGATTTACCTGGGGGTATGGACGACAAAAAGTCTTGATGATCTGCACTGCAAAATGAAGCAGATTCAATGCGGGGCCAGGCAACTGCTGCTGATGGGACTTAAAAAAGAGAAACGGATCGCCTTCTACAACACCACCTACAATACCTGTGAAAGCGAGATCGATACCTTAAAGACGATCAGCCTCGGTGAGATGGCTTCTCTGGATG
>NW_014622178.1:0-268 GCF_000485595.1 Priapulus caudatus | reverse complement strand
GCACTCACGTAAGTACACGCTAGCGCGCATACCCGCACCAACGCACTCACGTACGTACACGCTAGCGCGCATACCCGCACCAACGCACTCACGTAAGTACACGCTAGCGCGCATACCCGCACCAACGCACTCACGTACGTACACGCTAGCGTGCATACCCGCACCAACGTACTCACGTACATACACGCTAGCGCGCATACCCGCACCAACGCACTCACGTACGTACACGCTAGCGCTCATACCCGCACCAACGCACTCACGTGCGTAC
>NW_014622177.1:0-268 GCF_000485595.1 Priapulus caudatus | reverse complement strand
ATATATATATATATATATATATATATAATATATTATATATGTATTATATATATATATATATATATATACAATATATATATTATATATACAATATATATATATATAATATATAACTACTTAGTTCATATTCCGCACTAGTATAACTAACATCATTGTAAACTGTCTTAATTGTAGTAGGTGTAGCACCCTACTGTATTAGTAGGTGTAGCACCCTACTGTGTTCTCACTGTACAACTCGATAGCATGCGATATTAGGTAACCACGCGCG
>NW_014622176.1:0-268 GCF_000485595.1 Priapulus caudatus | reverse complement strand
CTTCTATTTGCTGAGTAAATAGATCATTACTTAAAGCCAAGCCTTTATTGACACTGTTTCTTATATCTTTCAACAGTTCTGCTCCAAGATGTGTTTTAAATAAATCTCTGTGATTTTCCAATCGTTCTTCTGTTGTCTTACCCCGCGCCAGATAAAGTGGGTTAGAGGGCTGCAAGTCAGTTTCAACGTCAAGTGCGTTACAAGCATAATTCGACCCACTATATTCACTCGGCTTTGCTACCACCTCAGCCCGAACTGGATTCAGTTC
>NW_014622175.1:0-268 GCF_000485595.1 Priapulus caudatus | reverse complement strand
GTGACGAGCTGCTGCTAGTGAGATATGACGTGCGTGGACCTGAAAGTTCTTCATGTAATTCTCGTCGCGTACCGACGCCGACGCAAGCTGAGCGATCCCATCGTCAAAACTGTCGTTATGCTGACGGGCGTGTGCGTGCGTGCGTGTGTATGTGCGTGTGTATGTTTGTATGTTGGCCTGAGAGCGTGTGTATGTCAGCGAGAGAGAGAACGAGAAAGAGAGCGGTGGAAAGAGAAAGAGAGAGAGGTAGAGAGAGAGAGAGAGATAG
>NW_014622174.1:0-268 GCF_000485595.1 Priapulus caudatus | reverse complement strand
ATCATCTCCTCATCGCCAAAGCAGCGAAAACGGCAAGGAGCCGGGAGAATTTCATCATCCGGCTGGTCATCTTTGCCCACCCGATGTTTCAGGAATTACAACAAAAGGGCCGGGTGATCATATTGCTGCCAGCGAGTCCGCCACCAGGGAAAGCCTCGGGATGATCGTGAGCTGGGAAGAACTCCCGAATAGTTACGTCGATAAGTTGCTAGGTCTTTCCCCTGCAGAACTTGCTGATGTATTGATTACCGGTGACTTCAAACAAGAC
>NW_014622173.1:0-268 GCF_000485595.1 Priapulus caudatus | reverse complement strand
GTGTAGTGTGTGTGTGTGTGTGTGTGTGTGTGTGTGTGTGTGTGTGTGTGTGTTTGTATTACCCCGTAAATGGGGACATTGGTTAGAGAACACACCCTGTAACTGGGGACAAAATTGCAAGTGGGGACTTTAAAACGAGTCCCCATTTACTTTCTCTCTAAATCTCTATTAAAGTAACTTTGGGAGCTTTTGTGTGACGTCAGGGCCGGAGCAGAGCCTCGATGTGATATTCAAACAGCGAGCTGGACAGTTAATGGCGGCAAGTACA
>NW_014622171.1:0-268 GCF_000485595.1 Priapulus caudatus | reverse complement strand
GTGTGCGCATGGATAACTTTGGTTTTGTTGATGCTATGGACAAACTCGGCGTTGAACGTCGTTTATTAACTGCTGGCGAAAACAAAGCTTTACTTGATCCCTTCTTGCCTGAAAATGAAAAGGCAAAAAAACATATGCAAGTAATGCTGAGCGAAATTCATCAGCAGTTTATTAACGCGGTTAAAACAGGACGTGGCGATAGACTTGATGAGTCTGTTGAAGGGCTTTTCTCAGGTTTAATATGGACGGGTGAAAAAGCAGTTACTAT
>NW_014622170.1:0-268 GCF_000485595.1 Priapulus caudatus | reverse complement strand
TGAGGAAGGCAGCGCCACCTACCTTGATGTTGAGGAAAGCAGCGCCACCTACCTTGATGTTGAGGAAGGCAGCGCCACCTACCTTAATGTTGAGGAAGGCAGCGCCACCTACCTCGATATTGAGGAAAGCAGCGCCACCTACCTTGATGTTGAGGAAGGCAGCACCACCTACCTCGATGTTGAGGAAGGCAGTGCCACCTACCTCGATGTTGAGGAAGGCAGCGCCACCTACCTTGATGTTGAGGAAGACAGCGCCACCTACCTTGAT
>NW_014622169.1:0-268 GCF_000485595.1 Priapulus caudatus | reverse complement strand
TATATATACAAAAACACATTTTCGTTCTTATTTCTAGAGTGAGGAGAAGCCAGCCGACCTGAAATTTCAGTCCGTCGCCAACAGATGGCACCAGGTGAATTGCCGCATGTGTTTAGACTGGCGGATTCCGATCACCATGGAAACGCTGGCGACCAACCTAACGAAACAGTTGCAGGTATGATCGACTTCGTTAGACATCGTTAACTGAGCATTCGACAAACCTTCCTGTTGGGCCTAAGAAAAAGTCGTTTTATTTCCGCTAACCCAA
>NW_014622168.1:0-268 GCF_000485595.1 Priapulus caudatus | reverse complement strand
AACGGTAACGTAACGTACGTACGTACGTACTATATATATATATATATATATATATATATATATATATATACGCATCTATATATATATATAGATCGACTGCATTTCGATTTCGTACGTGGATCACTCGACAGTTTACACACTTTTCTAGTCTTCTTTTGGTCCTAGCTATTGTATTCGACACGGCTCGGATATATTTTCTGCCGAGACGAATATACATCACAGCGCGTCATATGGGTACGTGTTCATTTGATTTTACGGGTGAATATAT
>NW_014622167.1:0-268 GCF_000485595.1 Priapulus caudatus | reverse complement strand
GGGTCGTGGGAAGGATGAAGGGTGCGGGGGTTGTGGGGAGGATGAAGGGTGCGGGGGTCGTGGAGAGGATGAAGGGTGCGGGGGTCGTGGGGAGGATGAAGGGTGCGGGGGTCGTGGGGAGGATGAAGGGTGCGGGGGTCGTGGGGAGGATGAAGGGTGCGGGGGTCGTGGGGAGGATGAAGGGTGCGGGGGTCGTGGGGAGGATGAAGGGTGCGGGGGTCGTGGAGAGGATGAAGGGTGCAGGGGTCGTGGGAAGGATGAAGGGTGC
>NW_014622166.1:0-268 GCF_000485595.1 Priapulus caudatus | reverse complement strand
TGTCTCTCTCCTACTTTCGTCTCACTCTTACTCTCCCCCCCCCCCTCTCCTCTCTCTCTCTTTCTCTTTCTCTCTCGTGCGCTCGCTTGCTCTCTCTCTCTTTCTCTCCCCCTATTTCGCTCTCTCTTTCTTTACGCTGTACTCGACGCTTATTTCTCGGCCCTAAATAGATCGGCTTCTACTTGAGATACACGAGATTGCCGTGTGCTCGCTCAGCACTGATTATACTAACCCTGGTTAGTATATAAAGGTCAGTGGTGCTCAGCCG
>NW_014622165.1:0-268 GCF_000485595.1 Priapulus caudatus | reverse complement strand
TCTCTCTCTCTCTCTCTCTCTCTCTCTCTCTCTCTCTCTCTCTCTCTCTCTCTCTCTCTCTCTGTGAATCGTACAGTACGATGGCGAAAAATGATACACATATACGCGGGGACAGTGTAATCAATCGCGCTTAATCTGTAAATGTCGCTGTGATCAATTCGCAGCACAACGCTCGACTCGCGTGCAGCGAGCCGGCATCATCCGCCGAACGGCGGACACTGTCCCATCGAGCGTGTGTGCGCGCGTGCGTGTGCGTGTATATATATAT
>NW_014622164.1:0-268 GCF_000485595.1 Priapulus caudatus | reverse complement strand
ACGTATACGTCTGTGCGTGCATGCGTACGTTCGGTTTGTGCACGCTTGTGTACGTATACGTCTGTGTGTGCATGCGTACGTTGGTGTGTGCGCGCTTGTGTACGTACGTCTGTGTGTGCATGCGTACGTTGGTGTGTGCGCGCTTGTGTAAGTACGTCTGTGTGTGCATGTGTGCGTACGTCTGTGTGTGCATGCGTACGTTGGTGTATGCGCGCGTATGTACGTATACGTCTGTGTGTGAATGCGTACGTTGGTGTATGCGCGCGTG
>NW_014622163.1:0-268 GCF_000485595.1 Priapulus caudatus | reverse complement strand
AGGAGAGGGTGCAGAGAGGGAGAGAATAGGAGCGGGGAGGAGAAGCAGTGTGGGCGCGGGGGAGGAGGAGAGTGAGTGCACAGAGGGAGAGAATAGGAGCGGGGAGGAGAAGCAGTGTGGGCGCGGGAGAGGAGGAGAGGGTGCAGAGAGGGAGAGAATAGGAGCGGGGAGGAGAAGGAGGGTGTGCGCGGGAGAGAAGGAGGAGAGGGTGCAGAGAGGGAGAGAATAGGAGCGGGGAGGAGAAGGAGGGTGTGCGCGGGAGAGAAGG
>NW_014622162.1:0-268 GCF_000485595.1 Priapulus caudatus | reverse complement strand
CTATCTTTTTCTTGATTGAAGGCTCAAATAGGTGCGTGTAACCTCTGGCAACGGTAGAGATAAAGCTGCTTCGAGGGTATAGAAATCCGCATGTATAACCTCTCGGTTATCAACTCTAATATTTGGTTTATTCTCAAGTCGGCACTCAAAAATTTCATTGCGTTTGGGGGCACTACGCCACTCTTCATCTTCATTCAGCTTTAATACACAAGTAAGTTGTGTATGCTGAAACTATGACACCGGTTTCTTCGCGTAACTCTCTACTTGC
>NW_014622161.1:0-268 GCF_000485595.1 Priapulus caudatus | reverse complement strand
GAGAGGAAGAATGAGGGAAGAGGATAGAGTAGGGAGGGTGAGAGGGAGGGAGAGAGAGGAAGAATGAGGGAAGATGATAGAGTAGGGAGGGTGAGAGAGGAAGAATGAGGGGAGAGGATAGAGTATGGAGGGTGAGAGGGAGGGAGAGGGAGAGGGTGTGCTGATGGTAGGGTGATGGATGAGTAGAGGGTGTAGAATGAGTTACTAGTAGGGGAGAGGAAGAGAGGAAGGGCAGGGCGTAGGAGGATGAAAAAAGGAAGAAAATGAG
>NW_014622160.1:0-268 GCF_000485595.1 Priapulus caudatus | reverse complement strand
CTCTCTCTCTCTCTCTCTCTCTCTCTCTCTCTCTCTCTCTCTCGTGCGCTACGAACGAGACCACGGATTATATTTCTCACCTGTGTCTCCTTACAGAATATGTGCATCTTGTACTGGTTGAGGCATTTATCGCTACAGAACTGTAGCTGTGTTTCACCATCCTGGAAGTCAACGTAGTTCACCGTATGTCGCACGTGCTTGCACCAGTCACATACCTGCAGCCGAAATGTACGTTAGTGAGAAAGACAGTGTGTGTGTGTGTGTGTGT
>NW_014622159.1:0-268 GCF_000485595.1 Priapulus caudatus | reverse complement strand
CTTCTTGTAGACAAGTGTTGACTTAGGGGTCTATGCAACCTATATATCTAACAGGAACTCCTGCAGTGTGAGGCATGCACAGAGAAGTGTGCACTGTGTGCACTTGATGTGCCGGTGGTACATATGACGGAGCGCTATAATGCCATGCATTCGAAAGGCCAAGAAACGCTACCGGTAAGAATAATGTCTTGCGTAATCACAGACAGTGAACCTCAAATGTACCCTTTCAGGACAGATACGATAACAAATAAAAAATCAAGTGAACGTG
>NW_014622158.1:0-268 GCF_000485595.1 Priapulus caudatus | reverse complement strand
AGATAAAAAAAAAATTCAAATAAATATATATATATATATATATATATATATATATATATATACAAATTCAAATAATAGGTTAAGGATGTTTAAGTTTTAATACGCGAGCTTTCGAGATATACATCTCTTCATCCGGCAATTCAGCAGATATTGAAATCGCCTGATTTGCTGAATTGCTGAATTGCTGAATTGCCTGATGAAGAGATGTACATCTCTAAAGCTAAAACTTAAACACCCTTAACCTGTTATCAGGAGTAGATAATAGGGA
>NW_014622157.1:0-268 GCF_000485595.1 Priapulus caudatus | reverse complement strand
CTGGCGCGCGGGCATGGTCTGCGGGCCGTCCAGATACGCGCGCAGCGAAGCGGACGCGATCTGGCGCAGCTTCTCCGGCGGCGTGGAGGTGCGGCCGCCCGTCGAGTGCCTGAACTTCTCGATCTGCGTGGCGAGCGTGCTGCCGCCCGGCGTTTGCTGATGCCGGTTCACGAGACGCGCCCCCTGGTCGACGAGCGCGCGGCTAAAGCGCCCCCAGTCGATGGCGGGGTTGCGGTTCGGCTGGTCCTGGGCCAGCAGGTATTTGTCT
>NW_014622156.1:0-268 GCF_000485595.1 Priapulus caudatus | reverse complement strand
ACCCCAATCTCGGGTCCAGCACGATCGAACGCAGGTTTCCCCCTCCTCCCTCTCTTTCCCCCTCTCCCTCCCCTCACCTCCTCTCCCGGATCGAGCGCGATCGAGCGCGGATTCTCCCCCTCTCCCTCCTCCAAACCACATCTCCCTCTCTCACCCCTCTCCCGGATCGAGCGCGATCGAGCGCGGATTCTCCCCCTCTCCCTCCCTCCCCCTTCCCTTCTCCGTCACTCACCCCTCTCCCGGATCGAGCGCGATCGAGCGCGGATTC
>NW_014622155.1:0-268 GCF_000485595.1 Priapulus caudatus | reverse complement strand
CCTGCTGCTGCTACTGCTACGACTGCTGCTGTTGATCCAACTGGTGCTGCTGCTGCTGCTGCTGTTACTGCTGCTGCTACTGCTCCTGCTGTTACTACTACTGCTACTGCTGCCACTGTTAACTGTTGCGACTGCTGCTACTGCTACTGTTGCTACTACTGCTCCTGCTGCTGCTGCTGTTGCTGCTGCTACTCCTACTGCTACTGCTGCTACTGCTGCTACGGCTGCTGCTGTTGATCCTACTGGTGCTGCTGCTGCTGCTGCTGCT
>NW_014622154.1:0-268 GCF_000485595.1 Priapulus caudatus | reverse complement strand
TGTCGACACCCCCCATTTTGGTACAAGACCTCGTGTTTGTAATGATGGGCTTATATGTTCAAGGTTAGGGTCGGGGCAAGATGTAGGGATGAAGGGTAATAGCGGTGAATCCATCTGTAAGTTTTACTCCCTATAATCACTAGTCCTCGATCCCCAGGCCTCCTTAGACCTAGAGAAACCAACCACGCCTACAGCTAAGAGATTCCTACATTACAATATATATATAATATGTTTATATATATATATATATATATAATATATAATATAA
>NW_014622153.1:0-268 GCF_000485595.1 Priapulus caudatus | reverse complement strand
TGCAGCACGACGAGAGATGGCGTTGGCGTGGGGCGCGAGGGGCGTGGAGACGTTATGAAAGGTTGGTGTGTTGGCGGATGTACGTTATGTAAGGTTAGTCTATTGGACGACTGACGTTATGTAAAAGGTTAGTGTGTTAACGGACGAACGTTATGTAAAGCCTGGGACACACCATGCGAATTTATTCTCACGTCCCGGCGCGGCGATCATATCCACAGCGAAAATCGTGGCGAAAATATTCGCACCCGCATGCGATAATTGAGCGGAC
>NW_014622151.1:0-268 GCF_000485595.1 Priapulus caudatus | reverse complement strand
TCTCTCTCTCTCTCTCTCTCTCTCTCTCTCTCTCTCTCTCTCTCTCTCTCTCTCTCTCTCTCTCTCTCTCTCTCTCTCTCTCTCTCTCCTCTCTCTCTCTCTCTCTCTCTCTCTTTCTCTACCTCTTTCTTCCTCTCTCCCGCTCTCACTCTCTCTCCCTCCTGTCCTCCTTCTCTCGCTATCATTCTTTCTCTCGCACTCTCACTCTTGCCTTCCCCCCTTCTCTCGCTACAATTCTTTCTGTCTTTCACTCTCTTCTCCCTCTCTC
>NW_014622150.1:0-268 GCF_000485595.1 Priapulus caudatus | reverse complement strand
GGTGGGTGTGCGTGCGCGTGTGGTGTCTGCGTACGTGCGTGCGTGCGCGTGTGGTGTCTGCGTACGTGCGTGCGTGCGCGTGTGGTGGTCTGCGTACGTGCGTGCGTGCGCGCGCGTCTGTGTATCTATCTCTCCCCACACACTCTCGCTCTTACTGTCTCTTCCTCGTTCTCTCACATACATACACACACACACACACACACACACACACACACACACACACACACACACACACGACGACGACGACGACGACGACGACGACGACGAC
>NW_014622149.1:0-268 GCF_000485595.1 Priapulus caudatus | reverse complement strand
ACACTACTAGTAGTACTATAGTATAGTGGCAGTTAGTAGTGGTAGAGACAAAGTTGGGTCCATGCATTATTACATACAATCATACATCAGTTGCTAGCCCACATAGACATATATATAGTCCGAGTTTCCTCTGACCAATGTCCACACCGACGATTTTAGTGGATTTGGTTTCAATACCAAAAAAATACAATTTAATTTAAATTTAATTTAAATTCATTTAAATTAATTAATTTAATTTACTTAATTTTTTGCACAGGTTCAGTAACCC
>NW_014622148.1:0-268 GCF_000485595.1 Priapulus caudatus | reverse complement strand
CTCTCTCTCTCTCTCCTAGGGGTGAAAAGTGTGTGTGTGTGTGTGTGCGTGCGTGCGTGCGTGTGTATGTGCCCGTGCGTTCGTTTGTGTGTACACACCACACACCCACGCGCGCGTACACACACGCACGCACACACACACACACGTGCGCGCGCGCACAGCCAAACAATCGCACGGACGCACGCACGCACGAAAACACACGCACGCACTCACACACTCACACACAGATACGCACATACAACACAATTTTACATCACAACATCATCAA
>NW_014622147.1:0-268 GCF_000485595.1 Priapulus caudatus | reverse complement strand
TGGATGGGAGTGGGAGTAGGGGATGGATGGGGAGGTGGGAGATAGGGGGTGGATGGAGGAGGGGAGAGGAGAGGTAGGGGTGGTGGGAGGTAGGGGATGGATGGGGAGGTGGGAGATAGGGGATGGATGGGGAGGTGGGAGATAGGGGATGGATGGGGGAGGGGAGGTGAGAGGTAGGGGTGGTGGGAGGAGGGATGGTGGGAGGTAGGGGTGGTGGGAGGTAGGGATGGTGGGAGGTAGGGGTGGTGGGAGGTAGGGATGGTGGGAG
>NW_014622146.1:0-268 GCF_000485595.1 Priapulus caudatus | reverse complement strand
AGGTAAATAGCTGTCGCAGTTGTGCGGTGTTCTATTACTTAGCTTAATTGGGTTTCGTCATGCTTCAGCGACCTGTAATAAGATTATGAAATCAAGCATTGTACCTCAGGAGAGTTGAGCATTATCGAAACATCAGGGATTCAGTAACGCAGTAATCAAATCATCCTGCCGCTGCCATCTCTCTCCCTCTCCCTACATTAGCTCTCTCTTCCCCCTCTCTCTCTTTCTGTCTTTTTTTCTTTCTTTCTCTCTCTCTCTCTCTCTCTCT
>NW_014622145.1:0-268 GCF_000485595.1 Priapulus caudatus | reverse complement strand
TAATACTAGCATGGAACATCAAACCCTACCCCCTGATAATACTAGCATGGAACATCCAACCCTATTCCCTGATAATACTAGCATGGAACAAACAACCCTATCCCCTGATAATGCTAGCATGAAACATTCAACCCTATCCACTGATAACACTAGCATGGAACAAACAATTCCCTATCCCCTGATAATACTAGCATGAAACATCCAACCCTACCCCCTGATAATACTAGTATGGAACATCCAACCCTCAGGTGGTATAATACTAGCATGG
>NW_014622144.1:0-268 GCF_000485595.1 Priapulus caudatus | reverse complement strand
CCGGAGGGTAAATGTCCGGGGGTAAATGTCCGGGGGTAAATGTCCGGGGGGGGGTAAATGTCCGGGGGGTAAATGTCCGGGTAAATGTCCGGGGGGTAAATGTCCGGGTAAATGTCCGAGGGGTAAATGTCCGGGGGTAAATGTCCGGAGGGTAATTGTCCTGGGGGTGAATGGCATGGAGGGTAATTGTCCGGGGGTGATTGTCCGGGGGGTATTTGTCCTAGAATTATATCTATCTTACCTATCTCCGTATTTGTCTGTCTGTCTA
>NW_014622143.1:0-268 GCF_000485595.1 Priapulus caudatus | reverse complement strand
GTACATGCTAATGTATATACTAATGTACATGCTAATAATAATGTACATGCTAATGTATATAATAATGTACATGCTAATGTATATAATAATGTACATGTTAATAATAATGTACATACTAATAATAATGTACATGCTAATGTACATGCTAATAATAATGTATATACTAATGTATATACTAATGTACATGCTAATAATAATGTACATGCTAATGTACATGCTAATGTATATAATAATGTACATGCTAATAATAATGTACATGCTAATGTAT
>NW_014622142.1:0-268 GCF_000485595.1 Priapulus caudatus | reverse complement strand
AGAAATTGCTTGAGGGCGTTGTAATTACACTGGATACCGTTGGACAGCAAGTTAAAGATGCCAGTGAACTATTATTAATGGCTAGAGAAGAAAATGATGAAGAGATATTTGAAAGTGTAGGGCAAGATGTTTTGGCGCTTGAAAAAGAAGTGTCAGACATGGAGTTTCGGCGTATGTTTTCTGATCCTATGGATCCAAATAACTGTTTTATCGATATTCAATCGGGCTCAGGTGGAACGGAAGCACAAGATTGGGCGGCAATGCTAGA
>NW_014622141.1:0-268 GCF_000485595.1 Priapulus caudatus | reverse complement strand
GCTGATGGGAGGTTACCAGTCAGTGCTGCTGATGGGAGGTTAGCAGTCAGTGCTGCTGATGGGAGGTTAGCAGTCAGTGCTGCTGATGGGAGGTTAGCAGTCAGTGCTGCTGATGGGAGGTTAGCAGTCAGTGCTGCTGATGGGAGGTTAGCAGTCAGTGCTGCTGATGGGAGGTTAGCAGTCAGTGCTGCTGATGGGAGGTTACCAGTCAGTGCTGCTGATGGGAGGTTAGCAGTCAGTTCTGCTGATGGGAGGTTAGCAGTCAGTT
>NW_014622140.1:0-268 GCF_000485595.1 Priapulus caudatus | reverse complement strand
GTGTGCTGCTAGCTTTATTTTCGCTATCTGTTTCTGGCTCTTATATCTGTTTCTGACTCGTTTTATCTGCATCTCCTCGTGTCTCTCTCAGTTTCTTACTCTCTATGTTAATTCTACTCTTATGTTAATTTGTATATGATATCCTGTTCATTGTAACTTTTAGAAAAAAATTACAACAGAGAAATAGAGAGAATGGGAGAGATCGTAAGAAAGATAGAGATGGAGCTCTAGAGATAGAGATCGAGATAGAGAGAGGCAGTGGCGACAC
>NW_014622139.1:0-268 GCF_000485595.1 Priapulus caudatus | reverse complement strand
CACACACAAACACACACTGACTAGTGACTACCAGGCGAATATAGACTTGCGAAGGATAAAATACAAAACAAATCAAAAGATGAAATAAATGAAATGAACGTGATAGATATACATGTATGAATTACGGATAGCAATACACAACCTCAGACACTGTCTTTCACAATTGCGCTAACATCCACAATATTTTGTGAAACAAAACGGTACGTATCTGGTGACGACGACGGCAACGACGATGACGATGCCGACGGCTGTGTAACTCCAGCCATAG
>NW_014622138.1:0-268 GCF_000485595.1 Priapulus caudatus | reverse complement strand
ACACACACACACACACACACCGACACACACACACGCACACGTCCACGCACACACACACACACACACACACACACACACACACACACACGCACGAACGTACGTTCACACACACACACGACGATAACAACGACCGCTGATCATATGTAGCACTTACCTGACTCGCCTGAATCATTATTCTACATGACTATAGATAGCTTATACACGCTTGCCGCACGCTCGCAGAATGCCAGTTACCAGCAAGAGTCGCCGGTCACATGTCAGCTACGAT
>NW_014622137.1:0-268 GCF_000485595.1 Priapulus caudatus | reverse complement strand
AAATACTAAAGGAGCAATGTATTCCGCACCTTCTGTTTGCCCATCAAGTTTAAGCCCAAAAAGAGAAGCAACTCCTGCCGCAACAATTCCTCTCGGGCCGACCCACGAAATGAAAACCTTTTCTTTGAAAGCAAGTGTTGAACCCTGTGTACTCAAATGGATGGCAGCAGGACGTAGAATAAATATTACAAAAAGGAATAACCACAATACATTCCAATTCAGTAATAGGTAAATGTGTGCCATGTCAATATTGGCGGAAAGCAAAATA
>NW_014622136.1:0-268 GCF_000485595.1 Priapulus caudatus | reverse complement strand
CTTCTTCGTCTCTCTCTCTCTCTCTCTCTCTCTCTCTCTCTCTCTCTCTCTCTCTCTCTCACTTTCTCTCTTTGTCTCTCTTTCTTTCTTTCTCTCTCTCTTTCGCTTATACTCTTTCATCATGTATCCCTTCCTCCCCCGCTCTCTCACACACGCACACACGCACGCGCGCACACACACACATACGCACGCACGCACACACACACACGCACGCAAACACATGTTCTTTCTAGCGGTCTTTCCCGCGCATTCTTCCTTTGACTTTCTT
>NW_014622135.1:0-268 GCF_000485595.1 Priapulus caudatus | reverse complement strand
ACCAACCACACAACCAACCACTTAGCCACCCAACCGCCCAACGACCCGACCACGCAACCACCGAGAGAGAGAGACATAGAGAAAGAGCAATGGAAGATAGACAGATAGACAGAGAGAGAGACCGATAGAGATAGAGCGGGGGAAGGGGGAGAAAGCAAGCGAGCGAGCAAGAGAGAGCAAGAGAGAGAGAGAGAGAGAGATAGAGAGATAAAGAAAGAGAGAGAGAGTAAAGCGAGAGAAGGGGAAAGAAAGGCCGAGGGAAAGGCAA
>NW_014622134.1:0-268 GCF_000485595.1 Priapulus caudatus | reverse complement strand
TTATTCGTCTCTTGGTTTGTCTCCTGCTGTCACGCAACACAGTCCGTAGGGGGTTGGGGGACCTCCCTCAATAAATCTTTAAAAAATTTGTGGATTCTGAGAGCATCTGAGCAGTAATTTGGATGTCTAGAATGCAAGATGGAATTCCAAATTTTTAGCACAAAATTATCTATTATGTGTTTTCTATTTTTCTGGGGGTACCGGACCCCCTGGACCCCCTCTGGATCCGCCCAATGATTCACGTAGCGGGCTACTCCTAGGGCCACTA
>NW_014622133.1:0-268 GCF_000485595.1 Priapulus caudatus | reverse complement strand
AGAGAGAGAGAGAGAGAGAGAGAGAGAGAGAGAGAGAGTGCGGCACAGCGTGGAGAATCCTATATTCCGTCATACAGCCGCCTTTTCTTTACCTCCTCCTGTTCCTCTTCGTCCTCCTCCACTTCATCCTCCTCCCCCTTCCTCCTCCTCCTCTTCCTCCTCCTCCTCTCCTCCTCCTCCTCCTCCTCCTTCTCCTCGTCTTTCTTCTACATCGTCTCCATGAGCGACTGGGCTGCTGTGTGAGAGGAGGGCAAGTTGTCCTCCTCCT
>NW_014622132.1:0-268 GCF_000485595.1 Priapulus caudatus | reverse complement strand
CGTGCGTGCGTGCGTGCGTGCGTGCGTGCGTGCGTGCGTGTATGTGTGTGTGTGTGCGTGCGTGCGTGCGTGCGTGCGCGTGTGTGCGTGCGTGCGTGCGTGCGTGCGTGTGTGCGTGCGGTGCGTGCGTGCGTGCGTGCGTGCGTGCGTGCGTGCGTGCGTGCGTGCTTAGTGATCCACGCACGCACGCACGGCGGAAGGAAGAAGGAAGAATTGATGAGCGCGGCTTGATCTGAAGTGTTGCTGCGCTGTGCTATGATGTACGTGT
>NW_014622131.1:0-268 GCF_000485595.1 Priapulus caudatus | reverse complement strand
GCTACACGCGCCTTCACACAGCTACACGCGCCTTCACGCAGCTACACGCGCCTTCACACAGCTACACGCGCCTTCACGCAGCTACACGCGCCTTCACGCTGCTACACGCGCCTTCACGCAGCTACACGCGCCTTCACGCACCTACACGCGCCTACACGCGCCTTCACGCAGCTACACGCGCCTTCACGTAGCTACACGCGCCTTCTCGTAGCTACACGCGCCTTCACGCAGCTACACGCGCCTTCACGCACCTACACGCGCCTTCACG
>NW_014622130.1:0-268 GCF_000485595.1 Priapulus caudatus | reverse complement strand
TGTGTGTGTGTGTGTGTGTGCGTGCGTGCGTGCGTCGTGTGTGTGTGTGTGTGCACGTGTGCTGTGTGTGTGCGTGTGTGTGTGTGTGTGTGCGTGCGTGCGTGCGTGTGTGCGTGCGTGTGCTGTGTGCTGTGTGTAATTTGTGTGTTGGGCCAGCGGGCCGAGGTAAACAAACAAACATCGCTCTCTAACTACCGGAACACATATATATGTGCGCGTATATATATAAACCCGCACATCTCTCTCTCTCTCTCTCTCTCTCTCTCTC
>NW_014622129.1:0-268 GCF_000485595.1 Priapulus caudatus | reverse complement strand
TGCATGTGTATGTGCGAGCATACGTGTGTACGTGCGCGCACGTGTGTATGTGCGGGGTACGCGTGTATGTGCACGCACGCGTGTACGTGCACGCACGCGTGTACGTGCACGCATGCGTGTACGTGCACGCACGCGTGTATGCGCACGCACGCGTGTATGCGCACGCACGCGTGTATGCGCACGCACGCGTGTATGCGCACGCACGCGTGTATGCGCACGCACGCGTGTATGCGCACGCATGCGTGTATGCGCACGAATGCGTGTACGT
>NW_014622128.1:0-268 GCF_000485595.1 Priapulus caudatus | reverse complement strand
ATCTTATGGAGGATTTAATAGTGATCTGCTTTCTGTTTAATAGTGTGTGTGTTTCAAGCATAGATCATAGATATATACAACACATATATGTATAGGTCTTATATGTATAAGTGTCTATCTTTAACTAGTCTATAAACATAACACTGGCGACGAGGAGGTCTTTACCAGAATTCGCAAAGTTTGACGTCAATTCTGATGGCAATATCGGACCTAGATGGACCAAATGGCTCGCAAGATTCAACAGACTCATGACGGTGCTTGACATCAC
>NW_014622127.1:0-268 GCF_000485595.1 Priapulus caudatus | reverse complement strand
TCTAGGTTCTTATACGCGGGTTTTTACTGTCGTAGGACAGATATTCTGCATAGGGCAGATATTCTGCATAGTGGGACAGATATTCTGCACAGGGCAGATATTCAGCATAGTAGGACAGATATTCTGCATAGTACTAGTAGGACAGATATTCTGCATAGGGCAGATATTCAGCGTAGTAGGACAGATATTCAGCATAGTAGGACAGATATTCAGCATAGTAGGACAGATATTCTGCATAAGGCAGATATTCAGCATAGTAGGACAGATA
>NW_014622126.1:0-268 GCF_000485595.1 Priapulus caudatus | reverse complement strand
CACATACACACACACACACGATATATATATATCGACCGCGTGTGTAGTAGTTTATCGGGGGAGGCGTGGGGACGCGGACATCTGCCGTGTGTGGCTGCCGCCGCACACAGGCGCTCACGCAGCACGGGACATCCCGCACGCTATATATCTACATATCGATGCATTAGATACCCCGCAACGATGTGTTTACCGCTCCAAGAAACACGTGCGTGTGCGTGTGTGCGTGTGCGTGCGTGCGTGCGTGCGTGTGTGTGTGTGTGTGTGTGTG
>NW_014622125.1:0-268 GCF_000485595.1 Priapulus caudatus | reverse complement strand
CGCAAAATAACCCCCGTAGCATTTTTATCGTCATCACAAACCCTGTTGATGTGCTGACTTATCTTGTCACCCAGCTTAGTGGATTTCCCTCGTCTAAAATTATCGGAGTAGGTACGTTGGTTGATTCAGCCCGTTTCAGAACGTTACTTTCAGCGCAGGAGAAAATTCATCCTGACGACTTGCGAGCTTATATTCTAGGAGAACATGGGCCTAACCAGTTTCCGGTATTTAGTAATGCTTTTGCTGGCAGCGAGCGGATTACGGATGC
>NW_014622124.1:0-268 GCF_000485595.1 Priapulus caudatus | reverse complement strand
TTATTCATGGTCATTCATGGTTATTCATGGTTATTCATGGTCATTCATGGTTATTCATGGTCATTCATGGTTATTCATGGTTATTCATGGTCATTCATGGTTATTCATGGTTATTCATGGTTATTCATGGTTATTTATGGTTATTCATGGTCATTCATGGTTATTCATGGTCATTCATGGTCATTCATGGTTATTCATGGTTATTCATGGTCATTCATCGTTATTCATGGTCATTCATGGTTATTCATGGTCATTCATGGTTATTCAT
>NW_014622123.1:0-268 GCF_000485595.1 Priapulus caudatus | reverse complement strand
CAATTCATTGACAATGACAGTTTCTGTTTCTAATTCATGATGACTTTCACTTGAGGAATCATTAAGTACACCTGAGGTCACAAGTGTAGATATTTGAATCAACGTTTGGTCTTGTAATTGTCGAACATGAGAAAATGCTAGTACACCTGAAATAACAGCACCTAATAATATAAATGCTAACGCAGTTAGTAATACCCATTTATTTAGATCGCGTTGTAATGAGTATTGCTTAATCATTTATTTACCATCCACCCAGCCCCACGAATAT
>NW_014622122.1:0-268 GCF_000485595.1 Priapulus caudatus | reverse complement strand
CTACATATCATTCCTACTATTTTTCAGGAGAATTTCTTTTTATTCTAGCTACATTTTTATATATGTAGCCACGCGGCCAGACACCGTAACCTGAAACCCTACCCCTTTTTTGAAACTCATTCCGATCAATAGATATTGACAAAACCGTTATGTCAAGTGGCCTACGGCTACATACCATTCCTACTATTTTTAAAAGGATTTTTTTTTTTCTAGCTACATTTTGATATATTCTAACCCAAAATTTGAGTCATTGCGATATTTCCTGAAC
>NW_014622121.1:0-268 GCF_000485595.1 Priapulus caudatus | reverse complement strand
ATAGTATATATATATATATATATATATATACTATATATATATATATATATATATATATATATATATATACAGAACACATACTGAAAATAACACGACAAGACGACGATGTTAACTAAAACATGACGTATGCACAGCATGATGAATTGTGACGTTGCAGAGATATTGTCACAATGTGAGTTACGATAGCTAAGCGCTAGGGCAGAATTCCACCAACAGCCAGCCACAAAGAAAGTTAATTTCCCTTCCACGTCGCAGATATATATATATA
>NW_014622120.1:0-268 GCF_000485595.1 Priapulus caudatus | reverse complement strand
GACGACCGGCCGGTTGCAGCAATGATATTAAGTGAGGCAAATTTCGGCCCCTACCCGATGTCGAATGATTTAACCCGGCTTGAAACCCGTTTTTTGGGCACACCAAAAAGTGTGGCAAATGCCAAGCAAAAGATATTGACCCGGCTTGATGCGGGTGCTGCAAATGATCTTGGTCTGGTTACATTTGCCTATGACGATATTGATTGGGACGATGAAATCAGAATTTTTCAGGAAGAGCGGGTGAGCTTTTCTCCAGATGCAATGACTG
>NW_014622119.1:0-268 GCF_000485595.1 Priapulus caudatus | reverse complement strand
CAGCGAATCAGCAATCAGGGAATTATTGCGCGTGTTTTGACCGCCGCTGTAGCGTAGTCGGTAGGAGCTCGGTTTCATAACCGAGATTCCAGGTTCGAATCTCAACTGGGGGGAAAAAAATTCTCCTTTACTTTTTGACTCTTTAGTATGTACTTCTGCCAATTCAGCGTTAATTTCAAAATTTAAAAAATGAATTTTACCACATTCATTAAAAATAAATTTAAAAAGTTAAAAATTGAAAAACATTACTTTACTATTTTTTTATTAT
>NW_014622118.1:0-268 GCF_000485595.1 Priapulus caudatus | reverse complement strand
AAATGCCCATTCTGGTTAGAAGCATCAATAATAAGTCAAATTCCTAAAAAAAAGAAGCACCAATGCATTGAGTAATTTTGAAGATCTATTTTCTCGAAAGTTAGTGGATGGCGGCTGGCAGGGTTACACCTCCCATTGTCAAATATTTGCACACACACGCGCACACACACATCACACACACGCGCGCACGCACACACACACATACACGCACACACACACACACGCACACGCACGCGCGCGCACGCACGCACGCACATACATACATACA
>NW_014622117.1:0-268 GCF_000485595.1 Priapulus caudatus | reverse complement strand
ATGTGCATTATGCGTTGCGAACTGCGGGAAAATTCTGTCACGCTGACCCAGTAGTTTTTTCGCACAATACCAATACGATAAATCACTGTATTTTTACGCGTATAGACAGGGTAAGCCGCCAAACCTAGCTCTTGAGAACGTTTGATTTCACGATCCCAATAGGCTCCTTTAACCAAACGAACCATTAGCTTTGTGTCGTGCTTTTTCGCAAGCTCGTACAACCAGTCTAAGACATAAGGAGCGCGAAAACTGTAGGCTTGAACAACCA
>NW_014622116.1:0-268 GCF_000485595.1 Priapulus caudatus | reverse complement strand
TTGTTAATCAATGGTCTGTTGATTGGGACACGATCATGAGGTCTCTCTCCTGACCTCTCTCTATTGTAATTGTAATATATATTGAATATATATGTATCTCTATTGAAATTGTAAATATACATGTACATGTGCACGGTAAATATACATGTACATGTGCACGGTAAATATACATACATGTACACAGTAAATATGGATATATATCGAGGTGGGTAAATGGATATACCCAACCATATATATATATATATATATATATATATATATATATATA
>NW_014622115.1:0-268 GCF_000485595.1 Priapulus caudatus | reverse complement strand
TATATATATATATATATATATATACGTATATATACGTATACGTGTGTGTGTGTGTGTGTGTGTGTGTAGGAGATGGCTGAGGATGCGTCCGCAGGACTTCCCTTCCTCGCTGACCTCGCGCTCGGACTCTCCGTGCTGGGCTGCACTATGCTGCACATCCTCTACCAGGGTCCCGCCAAGTCTCACGACGAGGACGCATGCCAGCAGCTGCTCAAATCACGCCTGCTGCAACGGTACGTCGCCACGGCAACCGCACACATGCAGCGCT
>NW_014622114.1:0-268 GCF_000485595.1 Priapulus caudatus | reverse complement strand
GTCGAGTTCGTTCATAAAACCCCTAGATTCTAAAAAACACGGGTGGTGTTGCCTTCAGTTGAGATACGCAGCGTTTGCGTGCTGAAGGGTAAGCCAAAACCATTCACTTGGTGCTTTATTTCGATAATATCACTTTCAATTTGGCTATATTCTAGCTGTAGGCTGGTATTATCTGCGGTGATATGCAGCGTGCTGGGGGCGATTATTTCATAGTGTTGACTGGATTGAATTGGCCAGTTAAATAAGCCATAGGCCAATATCAGCAGAG
>NW_014622113.1:0-268 GCF_000485595.1 Priapulus caudatus | reverse complement strand
CTCTCTCTCTCTCTCTCTCTCTCTCTCTCTCTCTCTCTCTCTCTCTCTCTCTCTCTCTCTCTCTCTCTCTCTCCTCCTCTCTCTCTCTCTCTCTCTCTATATATATATATATTATATATATATATATATAGCAACCATTGTCCATAGCAACCATGGTTGCTATATATAGCATTATATATATAGCATAGTATATTCCAATATATAGCAACCATAGCACAGAAACACTAGTACAAATTTTCGAATATTTCATTTTGGAATTAACAGTAAC
>NW_014622112.1:0-268 GCF_000485595.1 Priapulus caudatus | reverse complement strand
TTGTGTGCGTGCGTGCGTGCGTGTGCGCGTGTTGGTGTGCGTGTGTGTGTCTGTGTGGATGTGTGCGTGCGTGCCTATCAACACACCCTCACTACCAGACCACTATCAACACACCCCCACTACCAGACCCCTATCAACACACCCCCACTACCAGACCCCTATCAACACACCCCCACTACCAGACCACTATCAACACATCCCCACTATCAGACCCCTATCAACACACCCCTACTACCAGACCACTATCAACACACCCCCACTATCAGAC
>NW_014622111.1:0-268 GCF_000485595.1 Priapulus caudatus | reverse complement strand
GTGACTTCTGCGACAACTCCTTCAATCACAGACACCATTACCCATGCGGTTGATGTTGCAGATACCCCAGCTATTTCGATTACTCCTGATGGTCAGAACCAAATTCAACCGGGTGGTACCGTTGATTACGCGCATAAGCTGACTAACAATGGTAATATTTCTGAGCCAGTTGAATTGGTGGCTACGAATACTGATCCTGATTGGAGTTCAACCACATTGATTGATACCGATGGTGATGGTGTTGGTGATACGGAGGTGCAGAACTTAA
>NW_014622110.1:0-268 GCF_000485595.1 Priapulus caudatus | reverse complement strand
CATCGCAGCTTCAACAGCAGCAGCGTTTTCTTTGCTAGCGGCAACCCAATTCTCATTCAGAGTTTCAACATACTTCTGTTGCAGTTGAACGGCAGCGTTAACATCTTTAGTGGCAGCCAGAGCTTGCAGGTGCGCCAGGTTAGATTGCATTAATTCAGCTGTCTTTTCAGACTGGCTTTTCAGTAGGTTAACAACCATTGCTGTGTTGTTTTCAGCCAAAGTCATTATTGGTTTCATGCTTTCTTGAGCTAATTTCACAAAATCTTCG
>NW_014622109.1:0-268 GCF_000485595.1 Priapulus caudatus | reverse complement strand
GGATGCTGTGATGGCAGGTGTGAGGGATGCTGTGATGACAGGTGTGATGGCAGGTGTGATGGCAGGTGTGATGGCAGGTGTGAGGGATGCTGTGATGGCAGGTGTGAGGGATGCTGTGATGGCAGGTGTGATGACAGGTGTGAGGGATGCTGTGATGTCAGGTGTGATGGCAGGTGTGAGGGATGCTGTGATGACAGGTGTGAAGGATGCTGTGACGGCAGGTGTGAGGGACGCTGTGATGGTAGGTGTGAGGTATGCTGTGATGGTA
>NW_014622108.1:0-268 GCF_000485595.1 Priapulus caudatus | reverse complement strand
AGTGATACTTCACCCACCACACACAGTTCAGTAGTAACACCAAAGCATCATGATTTGTAGTGATACTTCACCCACCACATACAGTTCAGTAGTAACAATAAAGCATCATGATTTGTAGTGATACTTCACCCACCGCACACAGTTCAGTAGTAACGACAAAGCATCATGATTTGTAGTGATACTTCACCCACCACACACAGTTCAGTAGTAACACAAAGCATCATGATTTGTAGTGATACTTCACCCACCACACACAGTTCAGTAGTAA
>NW_014622107.1:0-268 GCF_000485595.1 Priapulus caudatus | reverse complement strand
TATTAGCTGACAATCCGCTGAAAGACGCCGAGAGGTGCCGACAAGAGGTGATACGTCACGAGGAGCGTCGGCGGGACAATGGCGCGACATTCCGCCGACAGTCGTCAATCCGCGTGTAAAACATCGACGGCGCACAAAGACGCGCTGATCGCCGCGATTTCCGCTGCGCTGAAATGTGTTTGCCGTGTTTGCGTTTGTTTGTGTGTGTGTGTGTGTGTGTGTGTGTGTGTGTGTGTGTGTGTGTGTGTGTGTGTGTGTGTGTTGTGTG
>NW_014622106.1:0-268 GCF_000485595.1 Priapulus caudatus | reverse complement strand
CATCGCCTGTTGGAAGGCGACGCTTTCAGGTAGAAAACCGAGCAGCCCCCGGCCTGCCACAGATGAATTTTCAGATGGATTATTACCCAACACATTTACCCGACCCTGGCTTGCCCGCGTCAGGCCCAACATGAGTTTCATTAAAGTGGTTTTGCCCGCACCATTATGGCCGACCAGTAGCAGGCATTCGCCCGCGCTCACGTTTAAATCAACATTGTTGACCACTGTACTATCACCATAGCGTTTGACCACGCCCTGCAATTCAATG
>NW_014622105.1:0-268 GCF_000485595.1 Priapulus caudatus | reverse complement strand
AAGGGGGGGAGAGTGTGTGTTAGCATGATGATGATGACGACGACGACGACGACGATGATGATGACGATGATGATGATGACGATGATGATGACGATGTGGCGATAAGACACATAAATGCGCAATTTACACATTATTATTATTTACTGTCGGATCACGAAAATATATTATACGTAAACTACTAGTAAGATATATTGCTACTACTAATAAGATATATCACTACTGGTGATATCTATTTTCTAACACTGACGAATGCTGCAATAGCATTAAT
>NW_014622104.1:0-268 GCF_000485595.1 Priapulus caudatus | reverse complement strand
GATCTACTCACGCGGGCGGTGTTATGTGGATCTACTCACACGGGCGGTGTTATGTGGATCTACTCACACGGGCGGCGTTATGTAGATCTACTCACGCGGGCGGCGTTATGTGGATCTACTCACACGGGCGGCGTTATGTGGATCTACTCACGCGGGCGGCGTTATGTAGATCTACTCACGCGGGTGGCGTTATGTGGATCTACTCACACGGGCGGCGTTATGTAGATCTACTCACGCGGGCGGCGTTATGTAGATCTACTCACGCGGG
>NW_014622103.1:0-268 GCF_000485595.1 Priapulus caudatus | reverse complement strand
CACAATGAAAATGAGCAGTTACGGGCGCGGTTAAAGACATTCAAACTGAACGCGAAGCGTACAGAAGAGCTGATATCAAGCGAAGCGCGATTTGCACTGGCCTTGCGTGGAGCCAATGACGGACTCTGGGACTGGGACCTGAAAACCAATGAAGTGTTTTACTCACCTCGATGGAAAAGCATGCTGGGCTATGAAGAACACGAGCTCGATAATGTACTGCAAACCTGGACAAACCTGGTGCATCCTGATGACAACGTTAGAGTTTTGG
>NW_014622101.1:0-268 GCF_000485595.1 Priapulus caudatus | reverse complement strand
GTGTGTGTGTGTGTGTGTGTGTGTGTGTGTGTGTGTGTGTGTGTGTGTGTGTGTGTGTGTGTGTGTGTGTGTGTGTGTGTGTGTGTGTGTGTGTTTGGATTGTTATGTACACACTACACACTTACATCAAGCACATATTACATAAGGTTATCTGGTTATTATACACACACCGCACATTATCAAAGATAAAGTAACCTGGTTATACACATTATTAAACATATATAAGATAAAGTTATCTGGTCATACACATTATCAAACATATATACAA
>NW_014622100.1:0-268 GCF_000485595.1 Priapulus caudatus | reverse complement strand
GTGTGTATGTGCGCGCGCGCGCGTGTGTGTGTGTGTATGTGTGTGTGTGTGTGTGTGTGTGTTGTGTGTGTGTGTTGTATGTGTGTGCGCGCGTGTGCGTGCGTGTGTGTGTGTGTGTGTGAGTGCGTGCGTGTGTGTGTGTTGTGTGTGTGTGTGCGCGCTGCTGCAGCTGCTACTGCTGGTGGTATGTGTTGCTGCTGCTGCTGGTGCTGCTGGTGCTGCTGGTGCTGGTGCTGTTGGTGGTCCTGCAGCAGCAGCAGCAGCAGCA
>NW_014622099.1:0-268 GCF_000485595.1 Priapulus caudatus | reverse complement strand
ATGCTTGCAGGCCATATATTCGGCGGACGTGGGTATATATGAATATATGCTTGCAGGGCATATATTCGGCGGACGTGGGTATATATGAATATATGCTTGCAGGCCATATATTCGGCGGACATGGGTATATATGAATATATGCTTGCAGGGCATATATTCGGCGGACGTGTGTATATATGAATGTATGCTTGCAGGGCATATATTCGACAGACGTGGGTATATATGAATATATGCTTGCCGGGCATATATTCGGCAGATGTGGGTATAT
>NW_014622098.1:0-268 GCF_000485595.1 Priapulus caudatus | reverse complement strand
TTTGGGCCCATCATGTTCCTCATCATCGTCAATATTATCCTGCTCATTGGCGGGCAGTTCATGGAGCCTTCCGGGCTGCTGGTTATTGTGGCACCATTGGTGTTCCCGATTGCGATTGAACTCGGTATTGACCCTATTCACCTTGGAATCATCATGGTGGTCAATATGGAGATCGGTATGATAACGCCACCGGTAGGGCTGAACCTGTTTGTTACAGCCGGTGTTGCGCAAATGTCGGTTATCAATGTTGTGAAGGCGGCAATGCCGT
>NW_014622097.1:0-268 GCF_000485595.1 Priapulus caudatus | reverse complement strand
ACGGTACTACACGGAGCTGAACCTCGTGGTACTGCATCACCGCATCACTCAGGGCTGCATCACGGTACTACATGGAGCTGAACCTCGTGGAGCTGCATCACCGCATCACGGTACTACACGGAGCTGAACCTCGTGGAGCTGCATCATGGCATCACTCAGGGCTGCATCACGGTACTACACGGAGCTGAACCTCGTGGTACTGCATCACCGCATCACTCAGGGCTGCATTACGGTACTACACGGAGCTGAACCTCGTGGAGCTGCATCA
>NW_014622096.1:0-268 GCF_000485595.1 Priapulus caudatus | reverse complement strand
CACTATGCACTATGCACTATGCAATATGCACTATGCACTATGCACTATGCACTATGCACTATGTGTATGCACTATGCATTATGCACTATGCACTATGCACTATATCATGCATCATGCATCATGCACCATGCACTATGCACTATGCACTATGCACCATGCACCATGCACTATGCACTATGCACTATGCACCATGCACCATGCACCATGCACCATGCACCATGCACCATGCACTATGCACTATGCACTATGCACTCTGCGCTATGCACTA
>NW_014622095.1:0-268 GCF_000485595.1 Priapulus caudatus | reverse complement strand
TCTCTCTCACCTGTCTACGATCTCTCTTACCTGTCTACGATCTCTCTCACCTGTCTACGATCTCTCTTACCTGTCTACGATCTCTCTCACCTGTCTACGATCTCTCTCGCCTGTCTACGATCTCTCTCGCCTGTCTACGATCCCTCTTACCTGTCTACGATCTCTCTTACCTGTCTACGATCTCTCTCACCTGTCTACGATCTCTCTCACCTGTCTACGATCTCTCTCACCTGTCTACGATCTCTCTCACCTGTCTACGATCTCTCTC
>NW_014622094.1:0-268 GCF_000485595.1 Priapulus caudatus | reverse complement strand
TGCGAATAAAGCAACTCGGCAGCAGTCTATGAATATATATATATATGTTATATCGCAAGGAGTCAAGTTTCGTAATAATCTAAGAGAAGAATTGATTGAAATCCCGGAAAAGTATGAATACGCTAATAACCACGTGAATGGTAATCATAATCCTGTTTCTACAACAGCAGGAAAGCGAACAGCTGACCTGCAGCCGTATATTAGCAAGTTCTGCGTTTGTATCGCTAGAAAGAGCTTATGATGTGTGAATAGAGTTTAAGCTCATGAC
>NW_014622093.1:0-268 GCF_000485595.1 Priapulus caudatus | reverse complement strand
ACACACAAACACACACACACACACACACATAGATGCGCACACTCACACACACACACATACACACAAACACACACACACACACACACACACACTCATAGATGCGCACACGCACGTACGCACACACACACACACACACACACACACACACACATATATATATATATATAGCTTATGTCAGACCTTCCGCTAGCTGTCGATGTTAGGCATACTGTGTATTCGTTTGTCTGCGCCACTACCATCACTACCTAAATATTGCCTGCGGACAATA
>NW_014622092.1:0-268 GCF_000485595.1 Priapulus caudatus | reverse complement strand
CGTGTATACGCCTGCGACGCGTGTGTGCGCGTGTGTGCGAGTGTGCGCGTGTATACGCCTGCGACGCGTGTGTGCGCGTGTGCGCGAGCGTGCGTGCGCGTGTATACGCCTGCGACGCGTGTGTGCGCGTGTGCGCGAGCGTGCGTGCGCGCGCGTGTATATGCCTGCGATGCGTGTGCGCGTGAGCGTGCGTGTGTGTGTATACGCCTGCGACGCGAGCGTGCGCATGTGTGTGTGTGTGTGTGTATATACGCCTGCGACGCGTGCG
>NW_014622090.1:0-268 GCF_000485595.1 Priapulus caudatus | reverse complement strand
AGATACATGCATGGACGGCTCCCCCAACCGAGTACTCTTTTCTAGTATATGCTGCGTTCACACTAGCTAGGGTTTTAATTAAAGAAATCAAAGTAAATTCATGCTTGATCCGCATCAAGCGTTCAAACTCTATTCGCATGCATCGATCCTGCCGAGTTTAATGCGCATTAACTGATTCAGGTTTTGTTTTTCATCCACGGATATATGTGTTGTATCGGGTTACTCATTTGTGTGTGGCACGCTTGATGTGCATCACCATGCTGTTATA
>NW_014622089.1:0-268 GCF_000485595.1 Priapulus caudatus | reverse complement strand
AGGGGGACAGCTCTAGAGAGAGGGGGAGGGGGAAGGAGAGTTAGGTACATAGAGAGGGGGAAGAGAACAAGCAAGGCGGAGAGAGAGAGAGAGAGAGAGAGAGAGAGAGCGACTGATGAGTAGGAGAGCGGAGGTGAGGAAGAGCTGGAGAGATGGAGAGAAGAGGATGGAGAGAGGAGGATGGAGAGAAGTGAATTTACGTGAATTCATCGTCTGCCAGCTACTGACACTAATGGAAATTCCCAGATCATCAAGATACAGAACTCGT
>NW_014622088.1:0-268 GCF_000485595.1 Priapulus caudatus | reverse complement strand
AGAGAGAGAGAGAGAGAACGCGCGCACGTCTCATGCCACTCACTGACACCATCAGCGTATAGCACCGGTTAGGTTTTTTTCTCTTGTCTAGGTTTAAGTACCGACCGCAAGGCCTTCGTCGTGACGCATGTATCGCAAGACGGACTGATGTGTCTGCAACCTAAGTAGCTCTAGCTCTGATATATCGCTGGGCATTTTTTTCCGCTCTAATATACCAGAAATGCGATGTTATGAGAGACGCCGGGTTAGTTCTCTCTCTCTCTCTCTC
>NW_014622086.1:0-268 GCF_000485595.1 Priapulus caudatus | reverse complement strand
CGGCATCACGAGGCGGAAAGGTAGGTTCCTTATTGTTTCGAATCAAAGCACAATGATATTCACAAGTTATAGATGAAGTAATTGAGATAAAAGGAAGAAATATACATATAGACAGAGCTATATGCGATAGTATGGGCGAGTAATGATGAGAGAGAGGAGAGAGAGAGGGAATGAGAAAACAGAAAGAGAAAAAAGGAGAAAACAATAAGAGAGAGAGAGGAGGAGAGAGAGAGAGAGAGACGAAGAGAGAGAGGAGGGGAGAGAGAGA
>NW_014622085.1:0-268 GCF_000485595.1 Priapulus caudatus | reverse complement strand
TGAACTGCTTCGCTGCGTCATCATTACCGGCATAGGTAGCAACCACCTTAAATCCAGCGTCTTTCAACTTTAAACTAATGGCTTCGCCTATTCCCCGTGTACCACCTGTAACTAGCGCTACTTTACTCATTTTCATTCACTCCTTTATTATTGGTTACTTTTAATCAACACTTATCCACTTACGCGGATCCTATTTTAACGTTCGACCGCAATCGCAACACCCTGTCCGCCACCAATACATAAGGTAGCCAGGCCTTTCTGCGCGTCC
>NW_014622084.1:0-268 GCF_000485595.1 Priapulus caudatus | reverse complement strand
CCTAATCTCACAAACGGGAGTTCAACGTCTCACATACCCCGATAATCACATTGAAGCGGACAACAGACTGTCATGGTTTCTCGGGCGACTGGATCAACGATATGGTAATGATGCCTTTTATGTTCACCTGACACGAGACATTGATGAAACCACAAACAGTTTCATTAAACGCATGGACTACGGCATTATGAAGGCTTACAAGCAAGGAATATTGCTTGATGGTAGCGCCATTTCAAACCCTGAACTTTTTGCACAAGATTACATAAAC
>NW_014622083.1:0-268 GCF_000485595.1 Priapulus caudatus | reverse complement strand
TACCTATGTTGCTGTCGCGCCCGAACACGCACTGGCTAAAAAAGCCGCCAAAGATAACCCTGAATTACAGGCATTTATCGATCAATGCAAAACCACCAGCGTCGCCGAAGCCGATATGGCAACCATGGAAAAGAAAGGCATGGCAACCGGTTTCATGGCAAGCCACCCGATCACAGGTGAGCTACTACCCGTTTGGGTGGCGAACTTCGTACTGATTGCTTACGGTTCAGGTGCGGTTATGTCTGTACCGGCTCATGATAGTCGTGAC
>NW_014622082.1:0-268 GCF_000485595.1 Priapulus caudatus | reverse complement strand
AGAGGGAGACGGAGAGACAGAGAGAAAGAGAGAGCGAAGGGAGAGTCAGAGGAGGGGCGAGAGAGAGCGAGAGGAGAGAGAGAGAGAGAGAGAGAGAGAGAGAGAGCAGAGAGAGAGAGAGAGAGAGAGAAGCAGAGAGAGAGGAAGATAGCAACATAAATAAGAAGCCATGTAACCAGCATCGCTGCCGTCAGCTTCCGATTAGATTACAGCCATCTACAATCACTGACCCTCATCTTATCCCTCACACTATCTCTCTCTCTCTCTC
>NW_014622081.1:0-268 GCF_000485595.1 Priapulus caudatus | reverse complement strand
TCTCTCTCTCTCTCTCTCTCTCTCTCTCTCTCTCTCTCTCTCTCTCTCTCTCTCTCTCTCTCTCTTCTTCGCGGCTATCTCTCTCTCTCTCTCTCTCTCTCTCTCTCTCTCTTTCTCTCTCTAGGTCTCTCTCGCTCTCTGGTGGTCTCTCACTCTCTCTGCATTTGCTGGGTATTCGTTTTGCGTGTTACTCTCAGCCCCAGCTAGCGCGCAGGCTCGTCTGCCTTTGACGTGACGTCACGGCAACATGGCGTCCCTTAATCGTCAA
>NW_014622080.1:0-268 GCF_000485595.1 Priapulus caudatus | reverse complement strand
CGCTATCGGATAGAACGACAGAAATGTGGTATAAGTTGCCGACGTGGACTTGATCGCGTAAGACAGAGTTAATGGCATACGTGTGTGCGAATATGGATTTGAAGAAATCACATTCATGCACTGCAGCATGGCCTGTAGAAGAAGACGGAAGAGTACGATATACGGTAAATATATGTACGTACATACCAGATGCATCCATGTAATACACGGCGTATCGCTAGTTATGCCCCTTCTCGATGTCTCATGATGAATTAATCACGATTCACAC
>NW_014622079.1:0-268 GCF_000485595.1 Priapulus caudatus | reverse complement strand
AGACAGACAGACGGACAGACGGACTTACCCTATGACGGGGTTGGGGTGGAGACAGACGGACTTACCCTACGACGGGGTCGGGGTAGAGACAGACAGACAGACAGACAGACGGACTTACCATACGACAAGGTCGGGGTGGAGACAGACAGACAGACAGACAGATGGACTTACCGTCCGACAAGGTGAGGGTGGAGACAGACAGACAGACAGACAGATGGACTTACCATACGACAGGGTCGGGTGGAGACAGACAGACAGACAGATGGAC
>NW_014622078.1:0-268 GCF_000485595.1 Priapulus caudatus | reverse complement strand
CAATACATCTCGTCCAGCTTTCGCCTTATTTACGAAATTTGCTGACGAAATTTCGCCATCCACAATTGGGATGCGGCGGCGGCGGCGGCGGTGAACGATGACGATATCGACAGACCATCGTAACTCTCAGGCGTCTGCTATCGTATTGATCGCGGGCGACGGCCGGGGACGGGTCGGTAGGCGGGCGGGCGGCATTGCCTTTGGTTGTCGTTGGCCGGGTCATTGGCAGCTAGTAACTCAGCTGTAACAGACGGACAGAGAGAGAGAG
>NW_014622077.1:0-268 GCF_000485595.1 Priapulus caudatus | reverse complement strand
GTTAGATTTAAACCGTCAAAGTCTGCGTATTTTTGTTCAAGCTTGTCTACTACGCGTAGTGATTGTATGTTGTGTTCAAAACCGCCGAAGTCTTTCATGCAATTGTTTAAAGCTGTTTGCCCAGCATGCCCAAATGGCGTGTGACCTAAATCGTGTGCCAGTGCTATCGCTTCTGTGAGGTCTTCATGCAAACCAAGTTCACGTGCGATACTTCGAGCGATTTGAGCTACTTCTAGGGAATGAGTCAATCGTGTACGGAATAAATCGC
>NW_014622076.1:0-268 GCF_000485595.1 Priapulus caudatus | reverse complement strand
AGAGAGAGAGAGAGAGACAGAGAAGGCCTGCGGGTAAACGTGTACGCATGTTAGACAGCTACAGGTACCGGTATGCAGGTATGCTGACATACGTATCACCGGTACACACCGGCTTATATACACAAGCATATACTACCAGCTAATATACACCGGCATTTACAAATATAAAGAGAGAAAGAGAGCGAGAGAGAGGGGAAAGAGGGCGAGAGAGAGGGCGAGAGGGAGAGAGAGAGGAGGGGGAAGAGAGCGAGAGAGAGAGAGAGAGAGA
>NW_014622075.1:0-268 GCF_000485595.1 Priapulus caudatus | reverse complement strand
CGTGCGTGCATGCGTGCGTGTGTGCCGTAAATCGTAAATCGTGGAACGGCCAACAAGCGGTCACGGCATATACAATACCTCACTGATATCCCATGTGTGTGAGTACAAGTCTGTGATGACTTTTAATATTTACTATTTTTTATTATTACACCAGATTATCATTATTTATTATTATATTATTATACCATATTTTTAATTTATATTATTATTATTATTATTATTATATTATTATATTATTTATTATTATACACGCTATACCAGCAGCAGC
>NW_014622074.1:0-268 GCF_000485595.1 Priapulus caudatus | reverse complement strand
GATTCAACACAAGAGCAGGTTACGTGACCCAAACCTAGTTTAGCACCCCAGATTAGTTTAGCACATATGCAAAAACACATTTGCGGGGTCCCAAACTATCCTTGATGATCATCCGGTTGCCAGGTTGGACCACCTACTCTTGTTGTGTTACATTGTTTATTGTATCTATGCACCATGATGATAATTGTAAGTCCATAATATTAGGAATAGGCTAGGGTTACGAAACGGTAGAACTGGAAGGAGTTTTGTTTTTAATGATGTATTTTTT
>NW_014622073.1:0-268 GCF_000485595.1 Priapulus caudatus | reverse complement strand
GTGTGCGTGCACGTGTACGTGTGCGTGTGCGTGTATGTGTACGGGTACGGGTACGTGTGCGTGTACGTATGTGTGTACCTGTACATGTACGTGTACGTGTGTTTGTACGTGTGCGTGTACGTGTACGTGTGCGTGTACGTGTACGTGTACGTGTACGTGTACGTGTACGTGTACGTGTGCGTGTGCGTGTGCGTGTACGTGTACGTGTACGTGTGCGTGTGCGTGAATGTGTACGTGTACGTGTACGTGTACGGTGCGTGTACGTGTA
>NW_014622072.1:0-268 GCF_000485595.1 Priapulus caudatus | reverse complement strand
TATATATAGTATATATATATATATAGTCGTGTCGTGTGTGTGTGTGTGTGTGTGTGTGTGTGTGTGTGTGTGTGTGTGTGTGTGTGTGTGTGTGTGTGTGTGTGTGTGTGTGTGTGTGTGTGTGTGTGTGTGTGTGTGTGTGTGTGTGTGTGTACAGTGTACGCTAGCCGCACACCAGACACTGTCAGAAGGGCAATATCGTCCGTCCATCCTCCATCGCCAGGATAATTACACTGGGTGTGCGTGACCCTATTAGCTAAATGACGTA
>NW_014622071.1:0-268 GCF_000485595.1 Priapulus caudatus | reverse complement strand
TCTTCTCTCTCTCTCTCTCTCTCTCTCTCTCTCTTCTCTCTCTCTCTCCTCTCTCTCTCTTCTCTTCTCTCTCTCTCTCTCTCTCTCTCGCGCACGCTCTCTCTTTCTCTCTAAGGTTACGATTTATTTTTTGGTCGCTGCGTATTTTTTCAGTGGGAACAAATGTCATACGCTCGTTCACTCGATCACAATAGCAGGCGCATGCGCACATCGCCACGTGTCACCGAGACGGCAATTGACACGAGACTCCCACGTCTCTCGTCTCTCT
>NW_014622070.1:0-268 GCF_000485595.1 Priapulus caudatus | reverse complement strand
CTCTCTCTCTCTCTCTCTCTCTCTCTCTCTCTCTCTCTCTCTCTTTCACGCTCGATTAGTTTTTTTTCGCTTTTTCTCTCTGCTCTGTCTCTTTTCCGCACGCACTCTCTTTATCTTTCCATTCCCTTTCTCTCTCGAAAGAAGCCCAGAGGCGGCGCGTGTCAGCGCGAGTATATTTGTGCGTGCGTGCGTGTGGGCGTCGTACGTATGCGTGCGTGCGTGCGTGCGTGCGCGTGTTTATGCAATCGTCACGAAATCTAGTTTATTG
>NW_014622069.1:0-268 GCF_000485595.1 Priapulus caudatus | reverse complement strand
AGCTGTAGCATCACCTAGCTGTAGCATCACTTAGCTGTAGCATCACCTAGCTGTAGCATCACTTACCTGTAGCATCACTTAGCTGTAGCATCACTTAGCTGTAGCATCACCTAGCTGTAGCATCACTTAGCTGTAGCATCACTTAGCTGTAGCTGTAGCATCACCTAGCTGTAGCATCACCTAGCTGTAGCTGTAGCATCACCTAGCTGTAGCATCACTTAGCTGTAGCATCACCTAGCTGTAGCATCACTTAGCTGTAGCATCACTT
>NW_014622068.1:0-268 GCF_000485595.1 Priapulus caudatus | reverse complement strand
GCTTATTGTGAGCGTGTTGATGAACAGATATTTCAGGGCAGCATATTAGATAGGATAATTAACCAGATAACTAAAGCTGACATTATTATTGGTGACATGAGTGGTAGAAATCCTAATGTCTTTTTTGAGGTCGGTTATGCTAAAGCTTTGAATAAGAAAGTTATTTTGCTTACTTCCGATACTGAGGATATACCATTTGACCTTAAGCACTACACACATATCGTATATGGCAACAGTATTAGTGGGCTAAAAGAATCACTAACTAATC
>NW_014622067.1:0-268 GCF_000485595.1 Priapulus caudatus | reverse complement strand
GTGTGATATCTCATGGGCCAGCACACCAGCGAGTTGACTCTCATTTTCGGCTTCCAAAAAATACCGGTGTTGATCCCGATGTAACCATGTGGTCCGGCGAATGCATTAATGGCGCTCGAATCAACGATGAAAAATTTAAAATGATCGCCAGCAGCATCAGAACGAGAGACCAGTCGGTTGGCAAGAGTATTTAGATAATAATTGATCTGCGGATCATTCAGAATTGTAAGATTCTCACGGAGACTGGTGTAAAACGCTTTACCCAGAG
>NW_014622066.1:0-268 GCF_000485595.1 Priapulus caudatus | reverse complement strand
ACTATATATATATATATATATATATATATATATAAATATAAATATATATATATATATACATAGATATATATATATGATATGATGTATATATATATGTGTATATATGTGTATATATATATATGTTACCCCTTCTGTGACAATATACATTACCCTTCCCTTCCTTCTTTGTGTAGAAATGGATCCAACCCTTTCTCTCTCTACATGACATTGTACCCCCTCCTCCTCCCATCCTACGCGACATCTCTCTCTCTCTCTTTCTCTCTCTCTC
>NW_014622065.1:0-268 GCF_000485595.1 Priapulus caudatus | reverse complement strand
CTCCCTCCTGTCTCTCCCTTGTCCTTCGGGTCTCGTTCGTGCCGGTCTCTCTCTTTCACTCTCTCTCTCTCTCGCGCACGCGATCTCTCTTTCGCTCTCACTCTCACTCTCTCGCTCTCTCGCTCTCGCTCTCACTCTCTCGCTCTCTCGCTCTCTCGCTCTCTCGCTCTCGCTCTCTCTCTCTCTATATATATCTCTCGCTCTCGCTCTCTCTCGCTCTCGCTCTCGCTCTCTCTCGCTCTCGCTCTCGCTCTCTCTCGCTCTCGCG
>NW_014622063.1:0-268 GCF_000485595.1 Priapulus caudatus | reverse complement strand
TTTTTTGTCAAAATTTAGACCATATTTAGTAGCTAAAATTCTAGTCAATGTACTCTCAAGCCTATCATACTCTGAATTTACTTTTAATAAATCATACCTTTCATTGAAGCACTCTTTCCACAAAGTATTGAACGTAACTTTTGTGATAACATGGCTTATATTGTCAAGCAAAATATTTATTGTTGGGATCAGTTTTTCAAGCTCTTCGCTAGTAAGATAGTTAATCGGGTCTAGAAGTGGCGCACTCTTAAATTCAAGGTCATATGGT
>NW_014622062.1:0-268 GCF_000485595.1 Priapulus caudatus | reverse complement strand
CCCCGCTAATGTTTCCGCAAGCCGTGGGCGCTTAACAACAATCCTTTTCGACGCCCTGTACCCCAGAATAGCCCGACTTTACAGATAATGCGGATTGTGGTTTTTCATCGTTCAAAGATACTAAAATAGCTTCTGAACCATTTTTTCTCATTAGTTCTGTAAGCGCCTCAAAGGACAGCCCACTTTCTCGAAACAGAAAGACTAAGCCTATTTTTTATCCAACAAAGCCTGCTTCACTTTCAAAACATCGTTTTCTATCAATTCAATG
>NW_014622061.1:0-268 GCF_000485595.1 Priapulus caudatus | reverse complement strand
GAGAGAGAGAGAGAGAAGGGGTAGAGAGGGGAGAGAGAGCTTTATTTATAGGCCCGCCGAGAGCAGATCTTCGAGAAAATTGTGATGAAAGCAGATATGCGTCCGCCTCAGCTAGTGATTCTCATATCGTATTGCCTGCGCGTAGCGGCGTAAATATGACATTGTGTCTATTCATGCGTGTGCGCGCAAAGAGAGAGAGAGAGAGAGAGAGAGAGAGAGAGTAGAGAGAGAGAGAGAGAGAGAGAGAGAGAGAGAGAGAGAGAGAGAG
>NW_014622060.1:0-268 GCF_000485595.1 Priapulus caudatus | reverse complement strand
GTAGAGGAGGCAGGGTCGGTAGAGGAGGCAGGGTCAGTAGAGGAGGCAGGGTCGGTAGAGAAGGCAGGGTCGGTAGAGAAGGCAGGGTCGGTAGAGGAGGCAGGGTCGGTAGAGGAGGCAGGGTCGGTAGAGGAGGCAGGGTCAGTAGAGGAGGCAGGGTCGGTAGAGGAAGCAGGGTCGGTAGAGAAGGCAGGGTCGGTAGAGAAGGCAGGGTCGGTAGAGAAGGCAGGGTCGGTAGAGGAGGCAGGGTCAGTAGAGGAGGCAGGGT
>NW_014622059.1:0-268 GCF_000485595.1 Priapulus caudatus | reverse complement strand
TAGCTCCCGTTTTGAATTTGATGCTGTGGGGTTTGAGCGAAAAGTTAAAAGCGGAGAGCTAATTGTCTAACAAGTGACTATGGTGTCAAACTTTAGTTATTTACCCATTTCTGGATTCCAGTGAACACCATCACGTACCATCGAATTTAGTATCACTATCATTTTTCTAACGCAAGCAATGAGGGCTGTTTTCTTTGGCTTACCCTCAGCGACCATGCGCTGATACATTGTTTTAAAAACAGGATTACATTGAATGGCTGACATCATT
>NW_014622058.1:0-268 GCF_000485595.1 Priapulus caudatus | reverse complement strand
CCCTGTGTATTTAGGAGTGTGATGAAGCGAAATGAGTCAGTGGCATGCAGCAGCGATGTCGTTCGGTCAGACAGACTGGTCCTGATGTTGCGACGGAGTGTGTGGGTGGTCGTGACATGGGCAGTGCGTTTAGAATTGCGACGGCATTTCGCAATGTACACACAAGAGATGTTCGTCTGAAATTCAACCCGCACACTAAAAGCGAGCCCGTTTTCGCTACTAAGTGTACGGAAGCCCCCCCCCCCTTTTACGCTCTTCTCTTCTTTTT
>NW_014622057.1:0-268 GCF_000485595.1 Priapulus caudatus | reverse complement strand
AGAGAGAGAGAGAGAGAGAGAGAGAGAGAGAGAGAGAGAGAGAGAGAGAGAGAGAGAGAGAGAGAGAGAGAGAGAGAGAGAGAGAGAGAGAGAGAGAGAGAGAACCACTGAGAGAGGAAGAGAGGGAATGAAAGGGGTGGACAAAGAGACGGGCTTAAGAGAGACCGAAGGAGAACGATAGAGACTTGTGAAATCAGTGTGCGAGTGAGAGAGAGAGACGAAGAAAGAAAGACAGAAGGAGATGAAAATGAGAGGGAGAAAGAGAGAA
>NW_014622056.1:0-268 GCF_000485595.1 Priapulus caudatus | reverse complement strand
GTTCGTTCTGATTTGTTAAACAATCTTGTGAATTATGCGGGTGAGGTGAATATCTACCATGCACGTATGGGTAAACAAGTTTCAGATTTTAGCTTTAACCTTTCTGAGTTAACACAAACAGTTGTGCGTCTTAAAGATCAGCTAAGAAATCTTGAGATTGAGACGGAAATACAAATTCGCTCAGGTTATGAGAAAGAGTCAGATGACTTTGATGATAACTTTGATCCCTTAGAAATGGATCAATATTCAACAATGCAACAACTTACTC
>NW_014622055.1:0-268 GCF_000485595.1 Priapulus caudatus | reverse complement strand
GTCGGTGGGGCGCAGCGTTTTATCGCTATTTAGGTGTCAGAATTTAATCTATGCATTCAAGCGACTGACTCCAGTTGCGGCTCTTTCTGAAATAAACGTCAATCCATGTCGGACAGCGTATGTTTGTTGGCTAGGTTTGAGTTGTTCAAGTCTAAAAGGTGATTAATGTGCGTACCATGTGAATTATTTAGCATTAAGATAAGATGTGCAATGCTGAAAAAGTGTGCTAGAAAAGACGGTTCATTGAGGTGTGCCTGAGAAGGCGTGC
>NW_014622054.1:0-268 GCF_000485595.1 Priapulus caudatus | reverse complement strand
AGCTTGCTATATATACGTACGTGATATTTCTTGCCCATCAGCTTGCGACCTCGGCCGTATTCTCCCTGAATGTCGTGTGCACTGCTGTTAGAGGGCATGCCAGTCAGCTGCGGGGAAGAGTCGACGTCGTGAGCCGCACCGATGCCGACGAACACGTCCGGCTCGTGGAATTCTCTATTCTGTAGTAAACGACGGCGACACTGCGCTCTGTGACGTACAAACGCGAAAACTCGCACACACAAACACGCTAACAATCACGCACGCACGC
>NW_014622053.1:0-269 GCF_000485595.1 Priapulus caudatus | reverse complement strand
ACACCATACTCTGCCATTAAGCGATGTTGCACTACTTCAAATTGAAGTACACCAACGGCACCTAAAATTAAATCATTATTATGTAGTGGACTATAGAGTTGTGTTGCGCCCTCTTCACATAATTGCATTAAGCCTTTTTGCAGGGCTTTCATTTTTAGTGGGTCTTTTAATTGCGCCCGACGAAACAGTTCAGGCGCAAAGTTTGGGATACCCGTGAATGCCAAGTCTTCACCTAGGGTAAAAGTATCACCAATGCGCATGGTGCCATG
>NW_014622052.1:0-269 GCF_000485595.1 Priapulus caudatus | reverse complement strand
ACGTGGCTGAGTCGTAGCAGTGGAGTGGGGGAGGCACTGATCTACACACGGGGCTGAGTCGTAGCAGTGGAGTGGGGGAGGCACTGATCTACACACGGGGCTGAGTCGTAGCAGTGGAGTGGGGGAGGCACTGATCTACACACGTGGCTGGGTCGTAGCAGGGGACTGGGGGAGGCACTGATCTACACACGTGGCTGAGTCGTAGCAGGGGACTGGGGGGGGCACTGATCTACACACGTGGCTGAGTCGTAGCAGTGGAGTGGGGGGGG
>NW_014622051.1:0-269 GCF_000485595.1 Priapulus caudatus | reverse complement strand
TACACCATCACCGCGCAGTACACCCGCTACCGCCTACACCACCACCGCGCAGTACACCCGCTACCGCCTACACCGCCACCACGCAGTACACCCGCTACCGCCTACACCGCCACCGCGCAGTACACCCGCTACCGCCTACACCACCACCGCGCAGTATACACCCGCTACCGCCTACACTACCACCACGCAGTACACCCGCTACCGCCTACACCACCACCACGCAGCTAGTACACCCGATACCGCCTACACCGCCACCGCGCAGTACACCC
>NW_014622050.1:0-269 GCF_000485595.1 Priapulus caudatus | reverse complement strand
GTAGCAACAGTAGCATCAGCAGTAGCAGCAGTAGCAGTAGCAGCAGTAGTAACAGCAGCAGCAGTAGTAGCAAGAACAGTAACAGTAGCAGCAGTAGCCGCAGTAGGAGTACCAGCAGCAGCGGCAACCGCAGCAGCAGCAGCAGCAGTAGCAGCAGCAGCAGTAGCAGCGGCAGTAGCAGCAGTAGCAGCAGCAGTAACCGCAGTGGTATCAGCAGTGGCAGTAGCAACAGTAGCAGTAGCAGCAGCAGTAGCAGGTGTAACGCAGCC
>NW_014622049.1:0-269 GCF_000485595.1 Priapulus caudatus | reverse complement strand
GCATTCATAATGAGCTCGGAGTCTCTGTAACCCCAGCCATTCCATTTCAAAAGTTCTTGTCTGAAAAAAACGTGTTACAAATGAAATAATTACCTTAGTATTTAGTTTTGGTTACCGGTACTCACTTTACTGTAGTGTTAGCCACAAGTTCCCTTCTCGCTTAACACTACGTTGGCGATTACTGTACTCCTACGACGTGTAACAGTCGGAGAGCCTGGTCGGTTTACTGTAGGCCTAGTGTTACCGGGTAGTGTTATTGTTACTACTTA
>NW_014622048.1:0-269 GCF_000485595.1 Priapulus caudatus | reverse complement strand
CGCAGCCTCACCAAAGGGTGCAACAATATAAGATTCGTCAAGGCTTACAGTATGCTATGGATTATTTAAAAAGTAATAATTCCTCTACTGTATTGGCTCGACGGGGTGCTAATGTTAGCAATAATACGCTAAGAGATACGGTTGCTGCATTGATGGTTTGGAATGGAGAGTTCACCCCAGAATCAATGCAGGAAGACTTCGAGATGCAGAATTTGTTTTATGATAGAACTCAGAAAAGCAAATTCACCGGCTACTATACGCCCATTGTC
>NW_014622047.1:0-269 GCF_000485595.1 Priapulus caudatus | reverse complement strand
CGCTCGACGCGTTCGCGCGCGCCACGCCGGGCGTGCAGCCGGATGCGGAGTGAGCGTTTGAGCGGCTAATGCCGGCCGCGCGAATGAAAAAGGGCGTCGTTCGCGAGAACGACGCCCTTCGTGCATCTAAATCCGGGTAAAAGCGCGCTTTCAGCTGCCAAGCAGCGCGTCGGCGAATTCTTCGGCCACGAATGGCTGCAGGTCTTCGACCTTTTCACCCACGCCGATGAAATACACGGGAATCGGGCGCTGCCGCGCGATTGCAGCGA
>NW_014622045.1:0-269 GCF_000485595.1 Priapulus caudatus | reverse complement strand
GCACTGCCGTGTAAATGTTTAACGCTCGGCGGATACACACACACGAGAGGCGATGAAGGGTCGGCGATGCAGCCTGGTGTCGACGCACGCTCGCCGCCGCTCTCTGATGCACGACAAATGGCTGCCGACTGGACGACGTAGAGAAATCCCTGCGATGACAGTTCAACCGCAGAGGAGGGAGGGAAGGGGTACGCATGCCTAACACGTTCGCTCGCGCTCGATCAGCGGTATGTGTGCGTGTGTGTGTGTGTGTGTGTGTGTGTGTGTGT
>NW_014622044.1:0-269 GCF_000485595.1 Priapulus caudatus | reverse complement strand
TCTCTCTCTCTCTCTCTCTCTCTCTCTCTCTCTCTCTCTCTCTCTCTCTCTCTCTCTCTCTCTCTCTCTCTCACTCCCGCTCTCTTTCCCTCTCTCTCGTTCTCCCGTGTGCGCTCTCTCCTTTTCTCTATTTCCCGTTCTCCCGTGTGCGCTCTCTCGTTTTCTCTATCTCTCTTTCTCTCTCTCTCTCGCTCTCCCGCGCGCTCTCTCTTTCTCTATCTGCCTGTCTCTCTCCCTCTTTCCTTCTTTTTCTCGCGCTCGCGATATCT
>NW_014622043.1:0-269 GCF_000485595.1 Priapulus caudatus | reverse complement strand
CCTAGAATAGAGTGTGAGATGTATAGAGAGTACGAGTACCTTAGAATAGAGTGTGAGATGTATTAGAGAGTACGAGTACACATACATCTCGCACTCTATTCTATATCGGCAGCAGAGCGCCAGGAAGGCGAGCACATGACGAGGCAAGCATCGCGAAAGCAAGGTACTGAACCCTCCAATACCCCTCCCAGTGCAGGTGAAATATCTATAATATATATACATACACATATATACACATATACATATATACATTAGCGTTGCTACAATAC
>NW_014622041.1:0-269 GCF_000485595.1 Priapulus caudatus | reverse complement strand
CATACATGCACACGCACACACGCACACGCACGCACACACACACACCGCCGACAATGACCGTCCTGGCGGCGGGACCGTCGTGTCGTCGTCAGCATCCGACCGACGCTCGTCGCTATCTCCGTCGTCGCTGGACAAACACGCCGACGTTTGAACACGCGCGCGCGGCGTCACGCACACGCTACAATGGCCATGCTGTGAATCTCGCGGACGCACAGATGTCGATCCATCCAGCAGCGCCTGTTTTTGTGTGAAGCCATGACTCAGTGAGA
>NW_014622040.1:0-269 GCF_000485595.1 Priapulus caudatus | reverse complement strand
TGTGTGTGTGTGTGTGTGTGTGTGTGTGTGTATGTGCGTGCATGCGTACATGCGTGCGTGTGTGTGTGCGTGCGTGCGTGCGTGCGTGCGTGCCTGTGTGCGTGCGTGCGTGCGGGTGTACGTGCGTGCGTGCGTGCGTGTATATATATATATACGTATACATATATACCTAGCGAAGATTCAAGCGAGCGTCCCTTCTCTCTCGTTCTCTCTTTCTCTCCCCCTCTTTCTGTCGGTCTGTTTCCCTCTGTAGCTCTCTCTCTCCTCCC
>NW_014622039.1:0-269 GCF_000485595.1 Priapulus caudatus | reverse complement strand
CACACACACACACACACACACACACACACACACACACACACACACACACACACAGTGACACACACACTCACAATTTTCAGCCCTATATTTGCTATTTACACTATCATTACTACACTATTTTTAGAAGAATTCTGCCACACAAACACACTCATGCACACGCACGCACACGCACACACATGCACACACACACACACACACACACACACACACACACACACACACACACACACACACACACACACACACACTAGACACACACACACACACAC
>NW_014622038.1:0-269 GCF_000485595.1 Priapulus caudatus | reverse complement strand
GTGTGTCTGTCTGTGCGTGTGTCTGTGTGCTTGGGCATGTGTGCGTATGGGTGTGTGCGTGCGTGTATGCGTGTGGGTGCGTGTATGCGTACGTTCTTGGGCGAGTGTGCGTGTGGGTGTGTGCCTACATGCGTGCGTGCTTGCGCGCATGTATCTGTATGTGTGTCTGTGTCTGTGTGTGTGTGCCTGTGCGGGAGTGTGCGTGCGTGCCTGCCTGTATGTGCGCGCTAATGCGTGCGTGCGTGTGTGCGTGTCCGTGCGTGCGCAGG
>NW_014622037.1:0-269 GCF_000485595.1 Priapulus caudatus | reverse complement strand
CTCTCTCTCTCTCTCTCTCGCTCTCGCGCTCTCTCTTCCCCTCTCTCTCTCTCGCTCTCTCTCTCTCTCGCTCTCTGATAGGCGGGGTTCACCTTTGATGCTGCGAAGTGCCTCCTGAGAAGGTTTCCTCCCTCGAGAAAGAGAAGTTTACCCTTCCGTCGCGCTTCCGTAGCTCCCGCTAATTGGAGTTGGCTTCAGGGAGGGAAGACAACATGGCGGCTAGACAAGAATTTCCTCATTAATGTTGACAATTACAGAGATAGAGAGAG
>NW_014622036.1:0-269 GCF_000485595.1 Priapulus caudatus | reverse complement strand
AGTAGTTACTGCGTATGTAACCACATGTTAGTGTCCGTGGTTAGACTAGTCAGTACTTACTGCGTGTGTAACCGCATGTTAGTGTCCGTGGTTAGACTAGTCAGTAGTTACTGCGCGTCTAACCGCATGTTAGTGTCCGTGGTTAGACTAGTCAGTAGTTACTGCGTATGTAACCGCATGTTAGTGTCCGTGGTTAGACTAGTCAGTAGTTACTGCGTATGTAACCGCATGTTAGTGTCCGTGGTTAGACTAGTCAGTAGTTACTGCGT
>NW_014622035.1:0-269 GCF_000485595.1 Priapulus caudatus | reverse complement strand
CTCTCTCTCTCTCTCTCTCTCTCTCTCTCTTCTCTCTCTCTCTCTCTCTCTCTCTCTCTCTCTCTCTCTCTCTCTCTCGTTCTTTCTCTCTCTCTCGCTTTCTCTCTCTCTTTCTCTCTGTTTCTTACCGCCCCCTCTCTCGCCCTCTCCCCCGTATCTCTGTCTCTCTTTCGTGTGCACGCGCTCTCACTTTCCCATTCTCTCTCTCTCTCTTTCTCTCTCCCTCTCTTTCTCTCTCCCTCCGCCCCGTCCCTCCCTCTCTCTCTCTT
>NW_014622034.1:0-269 GCF_000485595.1 Priapulus caudatus | reverse complement strand
TGGAGCATGGGGGAATTGTGCCGCTGTTAAGTGGCTGGTTGGCGGGTTGATACACTGCGTAGATTGCTGATGATTTTACATCACAGGGACGCTGCGTGTGTCCTGCCCTCGAGCGCGTGGTGCTGTGTGTGTGTGTGTGTGTGGGTATATATATATGTGTGTGTGTGTGTGTGTGTGTGTGTGCGTGCGTGTGTGCGTGCGTGCGTGCGTGCGTGCGTGCGTGCGAGTGCGTGCGTGTGTGCATGTGTGCGTGTGCGTGCGTGCGTGTG
>NW_014622033.1:0-269 GCF_000485595.1 Priapulus caudatus | reverse complement strand
CCGCCTGCTGTGGATGGATACTGTTACATCGTGACAGAGGATGCTACATCGTGACAGAGGCTGTTACATCGTAACCGAGGCTGTTACATCGTGACATAGGCTGCTACATCGTGACAGAGGCTGTTACATCGTGACAGAGGCTGCTACATCGTTACAGAGGCTGCTACATTGCGACAGAGGCTGGTACATCGTGACAGAGGCTGCTACATCGTGACAGAGGCGCTACATCTTGACAGAGGCTGCTACATCGTGACAGAGGCTGCTATATC
>NW_014622032.1:0-269 GCF_000485595.1 Priapulus caudatus | reverse complement strand
CAGGCTATCGAACCCTATAATATCGAGTATATCGAACAACCAACCACGAGCTTGTCTACCTTGCCTCTGAAACACCTCAAAGAGCGTTCACCAATCGCGCTCGGCGCTGATCAGAGCGTGTTCACAATCCAGGAAGTGTATCAGGCTTGCGCGACAGGTGCTGCCGACATGATAGCCGTCGGGCCGCGTGAAATCGGTGGCCTGCGTGGCATGATGAAAGCATCGGCGATCTGCGAAGGAGCCGGGCTGACCCTTTGTATTCATTCCAG
>NW_014622031.1:0-269 GCF_000485595.1 Priapulus caudatus | reverse complement strand
AACACCAACACCAACTCTAACAACACGCACGCACGCGGTGAGGCACTGTTGGTGCTCTCTCACGGTCGACACTCACTCTGACTCGTCTCCTTCGTCTTTGCGACGCCGTCCGTCGGGATTCCCAGCCTCCTAGCCTTCTCCAGTCGCTTCTTCTCCTTGCTGTTGCCCCTCATCTGCAACGCACACACAAACCACGTACATGCAGTCGCCATTTTATTCATATATATATTATATACTAGCGGGATACCCGGCGTTGCCTGAGTCGGAGA
>NW_014622030.1:0-269 GCF_000485595.1 Priapulus caudatus | reverse complement strand
AACTTATATAGGATATGAGGAGTTATATATAGCCAGGAGTAAATAATAACCAGGAGTAATAAATATTATATCTGGTTATTGTTTACTCCTGGCTATATTATATAACTCCTCATATCCTCATGCACTCGCAAAAAAACATTTCCCCGGTAACTGCTACACAGTGCTGCCCCCTATTGCAACGAAACACAGTTAACAGCTGCATGTGATACGCGTGGACGCTCAGCTCTATGCGCATGCGCGTGGTCGGCTCTGGACGGGGGGGGGGTGCA
>NW_014622029.1:0-269 GCF_000485595.1 Priapulus caudatus | reverse complement strand
CACACACGCGCGAACACACACACAAAGGCGCGCACACACACACACACACACACCTACAAAACGCACACACGCGCACGCGCGAACTCACACACAAAGGCGCACCCACACACACACACACGCGCGCGCACACACACACACAAACGCGCGCGCGCACACACACACGCACACACGCGCGCACGCACACACAAACGCGCGCACACACACATACACACCACACACACACGTTCATACATACACACGCACGCACGCACGCAGCGCACACTTGCCCT
>NW_014622028.1:0-269 GCF_000485595.1 Priapulus caudatus | reverse complement strand
GTGTGCGTGTGCGCGTGCGCGTGTGTATAAACACTCACGCGTCTCGTGAACCGAACAATGGACGCGTGAAACAATACTGCCAACATAGAGATATCTAAATTGTACTTTATACAGTTTATTTATATAGATCTCTATGGCTGCCAATTAAAATGCGCCTAGACTACAGCGCCGCGTAGCGACATACAACAATGGCGCATAGAAAAGCCGGCAATGTCTTTCAACGGGCTTTCTCACCGCATGCCTCTCTCGACCGTCTATATATCGGATAT
>NW_014622027.1:0-269 GCF_000485595.1 Priapulus caudatus | reverse complement strand
CTCTCTCTTCTCTCTACTCTCTCTCTCTCTCTTCTCTCTCTCTCTCTCTTCTCTCTTGCTCGCTTTCCCTCTCTCCTCTCACTCTATCTCTCGCTCTCTCTCTCTCTCATTCTCTCTCTATCTTTCTCCCTTCTTTCCTTCTCTCCTCTCTCTCTCTCTCTATCACGCGTGGACTCGCTGTCATGTCACGTCTGGATCATCGTGAACCGATGACAGATGAATTCAGGTTCACTCAGCAGAATCAACGTATTTCTGATCGCAGTTTATTA
>NW_014622026.1:0-269 GCF_000485595.1 Priapulus caudatus | reverse complement strand
AAAAGAAGCTGATTGATGAGCTGAAAACCAGTGATGACTACTTGTTGGAAAGTAGCACAGATGCCGATATTTATGAAATTACCTACCCCAATTTTAATAAAGTATTGAAGAAGCATAACGTTGAATACGATCAGTTTACTGCGGGTGAATTTAAAAGAACCGTAACCTTGTTTGGTGAAAATACTGATGAAGCAAAGGCTAAATTTCGCGAAGAAATTGAGGATATTCACGTATTGTTTAAAGATTTTATTGTTCAACACCGGCCCGAC
>NW_014622025.1:0-269 GCF_000485595.1 Priapulus caudatus | reverse complement strand
CTCTCTCTCTCTCTCTCTCTCTCTCTCTCTCTCTCTCTCTCTCTCTCTCTCTCTCTCTCTCTCGCTCTCTCTCTCTCTCTCTCTCTCTGTATCTATCTGTCTATCTCTATATCTCTCTCCCCCACGCTCTCTTCTCTTTATATATACATCTATATCTCTGCCCCTCTCTCTCACTCTCTCTGTCTCTCTCTCTATATCTCTCTCTGTCTCTCTCGCTCTTCTCCTCCCTCTCCCCTTCCCCACCCTCCTCATCCTTCACCCCCTCTCTC
>NW_014622024.1:0-269 GCF_000485595.1 Priapulus caudatus | reverse complement strand
TTTACCCTTCATGGTAAGCTACGTACGTGCGTGGTTGGTCTGTTTACCCTTCATGTAAGCTATGTACGCGCGTGGTTGGTGTGTTTACCCTTCATGTAAACTACGTACGTGCGTGGTTGGTGTGTTCACCTTTCATGTAAGCTACGTACGTGCGTGGTTGGTGTGTTCACCCTTTATGTAAGCTACGTACGCGCGTGGTTGGTGTGTTTGCCCTTCATGTAAGCTACGTACGTGCGTGGTTGGTGTGTTTACCCTTCATGTAAGCTACC
>NW_014622023.1:0-269 GCF_000485595.1 Priapulus caudatus | reverse complement strand
AGACACCGCTTTGCAACATCACGTCACGAACGGATGCTTCGCACTTGCCGCAGCAGGTCGCGACGCCGAGCTCGAACTGCAGCTCGTCGAAAGAATCCATGCCTTCTTCGATGGAGGCGCGGATCGTCCGGTCGGAGACAGATTTGCAAACGCAGACAATCATGATGGACCGCAATAGAGAGAGTTAATGCGAATTATTATCATTATGTTTGTCGAGTTTGGCAAGCAGCTAGACGGATTTTTTGTAACAAAACCGGATGCCTGGCAGG
>NW_014622022.1:0-269 GCF_000485595.1 Priapulus caudatus | reverse complement strand
GTCCCTGCTCATCTGCATCTCTGATATTGTCTTGGTGGGTCAGACTGACAGGTAAGGCTAATGCCTGGCCTGCAGTTGTCGTTGAATAGTTAAAGGCAGAAACGCTTAATCATTTCTTCCAGTAACTCAATTGTAGGCTGAATTCGGTCAAGAGATAAATACTCATCGGGCTGATGGGCCTGATCAATATCGCCAGGACCTAGAATAATAGTATCCATGCCCATGTCACTCAGGAAGGGCGCTTCGGTGCCGAAGTTAACGCTGCCTGC
>NW_014622021.1:0-269 GCF_000485595.1 Priapulus caudatus | reverse complement strand
GCCCCCTCCTATCTTCGCTGCTGTTGCTGCTGTTGCTGCTGTTGTTGCTGTTGCTGCTGTTGTTGTTGGTGGCGATCCTTGATGTTTGCCTGCGAGCGTGCGCGCGCGTGTGTAAATGCACGTCTGTTCTCATCTTACAGGAACCTCGTGTCTCATGATTGACCCGTTGCTGTGTCTACACACACACACACACACACACACACACACACACACACACACAGCGCGCGCGCGCGCGCGCGCGCGCCGCACACACACACACACACACACAC
>NW_014622020.1:0-269 GCF_000485595.1 Priapulus caudatus | reverse complement strand
TCCTCTGTTTCCTCGTCCACCCAATTTCTTCCTCTCTTTCCCGTCCCATGCTTCTCCTTCCCCTCTCCGTCATTCTCTGTTACAATTTAAATTTAGTCCTGCTACATCTTCCACTGCTCCTCCTCATCCTCTTTCCCTGCTTAGTGCTTTTTGTTTGTGGCGTTTATAGCGAGTAGGAAAAGTGAATTTGTAGGAAAGGCTCGATCTCTTTATGACTGTAGCGGTACGAGAGATCAAGTAACATCAGGAGTGTCATAATATAGAACGTT
>NW_014622019.1:0-269 GCF_000485595.1 Priapulus caudatus | reverse complement strand
CACTACCTCTGATTACGGACGCTACAACCTAACCAACAAGAAACAAGATAGACATGTGTTCAAAGTTCCTTCACTCAGGAACATAGAGCTGACTGCGCCGTATTTCCACGATGGAAAAGTTCAAACCCTTGAGAGCGCGATAGCGATAATGGGAAAAACTCAACTTGGAACAACCATAAACAATAAAGATGTCGTCAAGATAAAGACATTCCTAGAGACACTAACCGGTGAATACAAAGGTATTCCTCTAGGTAAAGAAAAACTATGAT
>NW_014622018.1:0-269 GCF_000485595.1 Priapulus caudatus | reverse complement strand
GTGGATGCTTGCGCACGATGCGCAGTACCAAATGCATCCATAACAAATACGTCACATAGTGAAGCATATTTTTTAGATAAAGTTTCGTCGTCTTTTTTCTCACCCGCATTAAAACGAACGTTTTCTAATAACACACACTCACCTGCAGCAACTTCTGGTGCATTATCCAAATAATCTTTAACTAGACGAATATTAGCGCCTAATTTTTCTGACATAACATCTGCAATCGGCGCCATTGAGTTTTCATCATCAGCCTTACCCTCTTCAGG
>NW_014622017.1:0-269 GCF_000485595.1 Priapulus caudatus | reverse complement strand
CTCACCGCTCTCACGCCTGCCTCTACCACTCACCCTCTCAGCCGTTCACCCTTACCCCTTACCCCCTCACTTCCCTCACCCCTCCCTCACCGCTCTCACGCCTGCCTCTCCCACTCACCCTCTCAGCCGTTCACCCTTCACCCTTGCCCCCTCACTTCCCTCATCCCTCCCTCCCTCACCCTTCTCACCACTTCCTCATCCCCTCTTCCCACACCCCCACTCTATCCTCTCACCCCTCCCTATCCCCTCTCTCTTCCCTCACCCCTCCA
>NW_014622016.1:0-269 GCF_000485595.1 Priapulus caudatus | reverse complement strand
TTGGTGTGTGGGGTAGCCATGCGTGTGCTAGCAGGACATTCTCACTGCGGCGAAGATACACATCACAACACCGTCTTACCATCGTGAATGATGATTTATGCGTGTTTAACCGTCTGCCTGTCGCTTGGTATGCGTTCGTGTCTGTCCTGTTCTATCTCGCCCCTCCTCTCTGTCGCTCACTCCCTCTTCTTTTCGTTTCTCGCTTTCTCCCCATTTCTTTCTCTCGTTTTCTCCCGCTATCTCCCCGCTCTCTCTCTCTCTCTCTTCTT
>NW_014622015.1:0-269 GCF_000485595.1 Priapulus caudatus | reverse complement strand
TCTCGTACCACCTTCATTTATTATCCAAGCGCGTAGCACAAGTGGTATAACACAAAATTACCAGGGAGCAGATTGGGCTAAAATTTTGAGTGGTGGTGTATTTGCAGCTAATACAGTTACCGAAGACGAAACCCAGGTCGATAGTAGTGCTGTGAACAAGCTTGCTATCCACCATACTGTGCCTGCCAGCCGGATCAATATTGACCTTGATCATGGTGATGGGACATTCGATGCCAGTTTTGGCGATGATGTTTTCTGCTATGGAGCAG
>NW_014622014.1:0-269 GCF_000485595.1 Priapulus caudatus | reverse complement strand
TATATATATATATATATGCAGTGACATATATATATATATAATATATGTGTGTGTGTGTGTGCGTGCGTGCGTGCGTGCGTGTGTGTGTGCGTGCGTGCGTGCGTATGTGTGCGTGTGTGTGCGTGTGTGTGTGCGTGTGCGTGCGCGTGTGTGTATGTGTGTGCGCGTGCGTGCGTGCGTGTGTGCGTGCGTACGTGCGTGCGTGCGTGCGCGTGTGTGTGCGTGCGCGCACGCGTGTGTGTGTGTGTGGGTGGGTGGGTGGTTGCACG
>NW_014622013.1:0-269 GCF_000485595.1 Priapulus caudatus | reverse complement strand
AGACACCGGTGTAGCAGCAGCAGTCGTGGTGTGGACACCGGTGTAACAGCAGCAGTCGTGGTGTGGACACCGGTGTAGCAGCAGCAGTCGTGGTGTGGACACCACACCGGTGTAGCAGCAGCAGTCGTGGTGTGGACACCGGTGTAACAGCAGCAGTCGTGGTGTGGACACCGGTGTAGCAGCAGTCGTGGTGTGGACACCGGTGTAGCAGCAGCAGTCGTGGTGTGGACACCGGTGTAGCAGCAGCAGTCGTGGTGTGGACACCGGTG
>NW_014622012.1:0-269 GCF_000485595.1 Priapulus caudatus | reverse complement strand
CACGTTGAGACATTAATTAAAGGCGCTGACTTCTATTCGAATGTTCGAGTTAGCCCATCTGGAAACCAATTGATTTGGCTTTGCTGGCATCACCCTAATATGCCGTGGGATGAAACTGAGCTATGGATGGCCGATATAGATAACTCAGGCAATCCACTCGATTTACGAAAAATGAGTGGTGGCCAAGCTATTGGCAAAGCAGAATCTATTTTCCAACCTCAGTGGCACGAAGATGGCTCGATCTTTTTTGTCTCAGACCGCAACAATTG
>NW_014622011.1:0-269 GCF_000485595.1 Priapulus caudatus | reverse complement strand
ACAAAGCACGACTCGACCAACTAACAGGAGAAATATCTGAACGTATAAACTCAACACGTCTCAAGGAAAGGCTTCTTGCACACATCCCTGATTTGGAGGCGCATAAGAGTAATTATGAAGTTATGCTGACCTTCAAAAAGGACATTGGAAACACCTTGCTGCATGCAACAAAGCGAGATCAATACGACGATGCAGTGATACTCATGAGAGCTGCTCGGATCATCAGAAAAGAGATATTCGATACACATTACAAGTTCAAAGGATCGTTG
>NW_014622010.1:0-269 GCF_000485595.1 Priapulus caudatus | reverse complement strand
AAGATAGATAGATAGATAGATAGATAGATAGATAGATAGATAGATAGATAGATAGATAGATAGATAGATAGATAGATAGATAGATAGATAGATAGATAGATAGATGGACAAGGAAAGAAAACGAATGAGAGAGTGTGTAGGGTATAGCGAATGCAAGAGAGCGACGGGGAGGAAAATAGAGAGAGGAAGCTAGAGAAGGAACGAAAACGAGAGAGAGGGAGAATAAAAAGGGGAACATAAAAAGGGAGAAAAAAGAGCGAGAGAAGAGA
>NW_014622009.1:0-269 GCF_000485595.1 Priapulus caudatus | reverse complement strand
CACGCACGCATCCACGTATACACGCATACACGCTTATACGCACGCACGCACACACGCACACACGTATACACGCACGCACGCTTACACGCACGCACACACGCACACACGCTTACACGCACGCACACACGTATACACGCACGCACGCGCACACGTATACACGCACGCACGCATACACGTATACACGCACGCACGCTTACACAACACGCACGTTTACACGCACGCACACACGCACACACGTATAAACGTACGCAGAGCGCTCAATATATATA
>NW_014622008.1:0-269 GCF_000485595.1 Priapulus caudatus | reverse complement strand
ATATGTCACGAACAGGCTATTTTGGGGGGCTTCAGGGTGTATAATACCCAAAATTGAATTTTTCTAAAAACACTCTAGTTAGGTCCGCCATGGTCTAAAACAGATGCAAACCAAGTTTGATCACTGGCCGAACAGAATTAGTAGCTTTAACATTGACTGCCATATGTCACGAACAGGCTATTTTGGGGGGCCTCAGGGTGTATAATACCCAAAATTGAATTTTTCTAAAAACACTCTAGTTAGGTCCGCCATGGTCTAAAACAGATGCA
>NW_014622007.1:0-269 GCF_000485595.1 Priapulus caudatus | reverse complement strand
CTGCAGCCATACGATCGACCACTTCCTTTTGCAGCATAAAATGCATGTCCTTTACCTGACCTGAATAACTCAGCAGGTGAAAGATCAGCGGTGTGGATATGTTGTAGGGCAGGTTGCCGACAATACGTAGTTTATTATCGCTGTTGTCGAGAGAAGGAGTGATCAGCTGGCTAAAGTCGAATTTCAGTGCATCACCCTGATGAATCTGTAAATCGGGGTAATTAAAAAACTGGGTTTTTAATACCTGCACTAGATCACGGTCGATTTCC
>NW_014622006.1:0-269 GCF_000485595.1 Priapulus caudatus | reverse complement strand
GAGAAGGATAGGACTGGGAGGAGGATAGGACTGGGAGAAGGATAGGACTGGGAGGAGGATAGGGCTGGGAGGATAGGGCTGGGAGGAGGATAGGGCTGGGAGGAGGATAGGGCTGGGAGGAGGATAGGGCTGGGAGGAGGATAGGACTGGGAGAAGGATAGGACTGGGAGGAGGATAGGGCTGGGAGGAGGATAGGGCTGGGAGAAGGATAGGGCTGGGAGGAGGATAGGGCTGGGAGAGAATAGGGCTGGGAGAGGATAGGGCTGGGA
>NW_014622005.1:0-269 GCF_000485595.1 Priapulus caudatus | reverse complement strand
GTGGCGTTAGCTTGAGAGGCTCGTGACTGCAAATCAGTTTTCTCAAGCTCAATGAGCAGTTGTCCCTGTTCAACCATGTCGCCTGCACGAACATGAGCCTTTTCAATGCGCGCCAGAATACGAGAAGAAATTAACGTCGACTGTTTGGCCTCAACACTTCCGGGCACAGGTTCGTACATTACCTGCTCGCGCTTTATAACAAAAACCACTTACAAACTATCAACCGTTTCAACTGGCCGGGTGCCAAACTACAATTTATCAATAAAAAC
>NW_014622004.1:0-269 GCF_000485595.1 Priapulus caudatus | reverse complement strand
CTGGCCAACCATCACCGTGTTCGAATAATGGATGAAGCCATCATTGATTCGGTAAAACTGTCCAGTCGTTATATCACAGCACGCCAATTGCCCGATAAATCAGTTAGTTTATTAGACACCGCCTGTGCCCGTGTTTCATTAAGCCAAAGTACAACGCCAGCAGCTATAGAAGATACCCGCAGACAGATAACCCAGAACGAAACCAATATCACCTCACTGGAGCGTGAAAATGCCACGCTGGGTAATTGCGACGAACGCATCGCAGAAAT
>NW_014622003.1:0-269 GCF_000485595.1 Priapulus caudatus | reverse complement strand
GTGTGTGTGTGTTTGTGTTGTGTGTGTGTGTTTGTGTTGTGTGTGTGTGTTTGCGCGCGCGCGTGTGTGTGTGTGTGTGTGTGTGTGAGAGAGATGATCCCTCTGGTTCTCTCTCTCTGTGTCACACACACAACATAAACACGCACACCTCTCTCTCGGCATGCTCAGCGAAAAGCCGTTGGACCAACGTTGGCCGTTGGCCCAACGTCAGAAGCGTGCCAACGTTGGCCCAACGCCATATTGACAATTTTTTGCTCCCGTTGGGCCAA
>NW_014622002.1:0-269 GCF_000485595.1 Priapulus caudatus | reverse complement strand
GTGCGAAACACACACATACATACAGACACACGCGCACGCACGCACGCACGCACGCACGCACGCACGCACGCACGCACACACGCACGCACGCACGCACGCACGCACGCACGCACGCACGCACGCACGCACACACACACACACACACACACACACATACACACGCGCGCGCGCACACGCACGGTAGTGTTTTACTGCTGATAGCTTGCATGACGATAATGATGACGATCATGTTGTTTTTAATAATGATGATGGTTATGACGATAATGATG
>NW_014622001.1:0-269 GCF_000485595.1 Priapulus caudatus | reverse complement strand
GGTGATGATGATGATGATGATGATGATGATGATGATGATGGTGTTGGTGAGGCTGTTGCTGCTACTGCTGCTGCTGCTTCTACTGCTGCTGCTTCTACTGCTAATGGTGGTGGTGGTGGTACGTGGTGAGGCTGTTGCTGCTACTGCTGCTGCTGCTTCTACTGCTAATGGTGGTGGTGGTGGTACGTGGTGAGGCTGTTGCTGCTACTGCTGCTGCTGCTGCTGCTACTGCTGCTGCTGCTTCTACTGCTAATGGTGGTGGTGGAGGT
>NW_014622000.1:0-269 GCF_000485595.1 Priapulus caudatus | reverse complement strand
ATGCATCTCTGGAAAAAATCTTTAATGACAGTTTAGCACGACCAGGTAGTTTACGGTGTTGCTCTGTTGTAATGCTACCTACCTCAGTTGGTTCAGCAGTCAGCTTCTCCCTTCAGCTGGCACACGAGAGCTCAGGATTCTCCCATGCGAGGCACTTCTGGACTGTTCCAAAAGAGAGCATACAAATGTGTGTATACATGATCAAACCAAAACGCGCGCACGCACGCACGCACGCGCACGCACGCACGCACACACACACGCACGCACGC
>NW_014621999.1:0-269 GCF_000485595.1 Priapulus caudatus | reverse complement strand
GAAATGATGGCCGCCGTGCTCGACGCGCTGCCGTCCTCCGCGCGGCTCATCCTGCTTGGCGACAAGGACCAGCTCGCTTCGGTCGAGGCTGGGGCGGTGCTGGGCGAATTGTGCGACCGCGCGCGCGAAGGCCACTACATGCAGGCGTCGCGGGCATGGCTCGAAGCCGCCACGGGCGAGCGCATCGACGCGGCCATGCTCGACGTGCACGGCCTGCCGCTCGATCAAGCCATCGCGATGCTGCGCGAGAGCCATCGCTTCGCATCGGA
>NW_014621998.1:0-269 GCF_000485595.1 Priapulus caudatus | reverse complement strand
AGTCTGTTAGTTAGGAAATATAATTGGCCGGAGCTACGCGACCGGTTCTGGACATTTATCTCACACAGTGATCTTGTGATACGTACAGGCATGATTGCGCAACGCCAGCGGGACGCTCAGCTGATTGCTGTGTGTGTGTGTGTGTGTGCGTGTGCGTGCGTGTGAGAGAGTAAGAGAGAGGTGTGTGCATGTGTGTGAGAGAGAGAGACGCACGCACCAGTAGAAAAAAAATACGACGGGGGCTCGGGGCGTATTTACGCCCCGAAATG
>NW_014621997.1:0-269 GCF_000485595.1 Priapulus caudatus | reverse complement strand
GCTTGCTATTGTAGCACACCCAAGCTGACCGCTTGCTATTGTAGCACACCCAAGGTGACCGCTTGCTATTGTGGCACACCCAAGGTGACCGCTTGCTATTGTAGCACACCCAAGGTGACCGCTTGCTATTGTGGCACACCCAAGGTGACCGCTTGCTATTGTAGCACACCCAAGGTGACCGCTTGCTATTGTAGTACACCCAAGGTGACCGCTTGCTATTGTAGCACACCCAAGGTGACCGCTTGCTATTGTAGCACACCCAAGGTGAC
>NW_014621996.1:0-269 GCF_000485595.1 Priapulus caudatus | reverse complement strand
ATATATATATATATATATATATATATATATATCCAACGTTTTCTATACATGTCAATTATTAGTGCCGGACTATATACCCATGCCTACCATCCATCCCAGCGCTACAACAAACTTCTTTATTGTAACAGGAATGCAAGACCGGATAATGACCCTAGATCTATTGCATCTATGGTTTTTAGTGATTAGGGAAGGGTGATCCGACCTGTCGCGTCTATCTCACCTGGACCACAATGATTGATAATAACAAACACGAGCTAATAACTACAATT
>NW_014621995.1:0-269 GCF_000485595.1 Priapulus caudatus | reverse complement strand
GTTTTCAATATCGCTGTAGAGCTGAACGGTTTCGAAATATGCACGGATTGCAAACACGCCGTTGTAACCACCACTAATACCGTTGTAGGCATACGACAGGATGCCATCGTTGTCGCCGACCTTGGCTGCGTAGTTGAGCGTATAGGACAGCAACACCGGCTTTTTGCTGTTATCAAAACGAATGAAAGTATGGCCGAACATTGAACCGGGGTTGTTGAGGTACATCGCGGGGAAAACCAGGGTTAGCTGATCTGCCGCACCCTTCTCTA
>NW_014621994.1:0-269 GCF_000485595.1 Priapulus caudatus | reverse complement strand
CCACAAAAAACCAGCAAGAACAATACCTAGCTTTATCGAAGAGGTAATATAATCATTGGTAAAATCGTAGGAGAACAACGCCCACGCATCAAACCATTTGCTAATAACAAATAAAACAGCAATAAATAAACCTATTGCCGCAGCATCAAGTGTTAGCACTAACTTCATCCATTTGCTCATTGCATCTTTAACAATGGGCACAACTTGGTTTTCGATATCACCAGCAATTGTTTCCAGCGCACCAACAATTCGATAAGAACGCTCAACCT
>NW_014621993.1:0-269 GCF_000485595.1 Priapulus caudatus | reverse complement strand
CTACCATGCTCCCGCTATGCTCCCACCATGCTCCCACTATGCTCCTACTATGCTCCCACCATGCTCCCACTGTGCTCCCACTATGCTCCTACTATGCTCCCGCTATGCTCCCACCATGCTCCCACTATGCTACCACCATGCTCCCACTATGCTCCTACTATGCTCCCACCATGCTCCCACTATGCCCCTACTATGCTCCCACTATGCTCCCACTATGCTCCCACTATGCTCCCACTATGCTCCTACTATGCTCCCACTATGCTCCCACT
>NW_014621992.1:0-269 GCF_000485595.1 Priapulus caudatus | reverse complement strand
ACATCAGCAGCAGCAGCAGCAGCAGCAGCAGCACCAGTGGTAACATTAGCAGCAGCAGCAGCACCAGTGGTAATAGCAGCAGCAGCACCACCACCAGTGGTAACATTCAGCAGCAGCAGCACCACCAGTGGTAACATCAGCAGCAACAGCAGCAGCAGTGGTAACAGCAGCAGCAGCAGCAGCAGCACCAGTGGTAACATCAGCAGCAGCAGCAGCAGCAGTAGCACCAGTGGTAACAACAGCAGCAACAGCAGCAGCAGTGGTAACAG
>NW_014621991.1:0-269 GCF_000485595.1 Priapulus caudatus | reverse complement strand
GTGTGTGTGTGTGTGTGTGTGTGTGTGTGTGTGTGTGTGTGTGTGTGTGTGTGTGTGTGTGTGTGTGTGTGTGTGTGTGTGTGCGTTTGCGCTTATGCTTGCGTCCGGGTCTTGCGTGCGGATCTAACTGCTTTCTTGATTTGCCGACTAGTCTATGGTCAATGATTATCATGCTATATAGAAAATGTATATAGTATACCCTAGAACTATGTGTGCTTAGCAAACTAACTGTGTTTACGCGGCGTGTGTTATCCGGACCAAACAATTAA
>NW_014621990.1:0-269 GCF_000485595.1 Priapulus caudatus | reverse complement strand
GGGCTGCACGTGTTGCGGTGACGTCGGCGGAGGCTGCACGCGTTGCGGTGACGTCGTTAGGGGCTGCACGTGTTGCGGTGACGTCGTCGGAGGCTGCACGTGTTGCGGTGGCGTCGTCGGAGGCTGCACGCGTTGCGGTGACGTCGTCGGGGGCCGCACGCGTTGCGGTGACGTCGTCGGAGGCTGCACGTGTTGCAGTGACGTCGTTAGGGGCTGCACGTGTTGCGGTGGCGTCGTCCGGGGCTGCACGCGTTGCGGTGACGTCGTCC
>NW_014621989.1:0-269 GCF_000485595.1 Priapulus caudatus | reverse complement strand
GTGTGTGTGTGTGCATATGCGTGTGTGTCCGCGCGTGTATGTATAGTGTGTAGAATATAGTAGTGTGGCATCTAGTGTGTTGTAGTGTATATAAAGAATGTAGTGTGTGTATATTGAGCATATAGGTCCGCTCATGCTCCGGTGTGAGAGTGCATGCTGGTGGATATCACCACCCCAACTCTCAGTTAGCAGTAAATATCTGCATGGATCTTCCTTTAGTTCTCATTGAATATATCTATTTCTTATTAAAATTAGTAAAGCAAGCCGAG
>NW_014621988.1:0-269 GCF_000485595.1 Priapulus caudatus | reverse complement strand
CTCCTCCTCTCTCTCTCTCTCTCTCTCTCTCGTCCTCGTTTCTTCGTCTCTTCTTCTCTCTCTCTCTCTCTCTCTCTCCTCCTCTCTCTCTCTCGCTCTCTCTTTCTCTCTCCCTCGCGCGTTCTCTCTCCCTCGCGCGCTCTTTCTCCCTCACTCTCTCTCCCTCGCGCGCTCTCTCTCGCTCTCTTTCCCTCTCCATCGCGCGCGCTCTCTCGTTCCCTCTCCCCTCTCTCTCTTCCTCGCGCGCGCTCTCTCTCTCGCTCGCTCTC
>NW_014621987.1:0-269 GCF_000485595.1 Priapulus caudatus | reverse complement strand
CTAAACTATTCTGCTCTAATAACAAATTGCGCCACTCAATGTCTAACTCATCTCGCTGGGTATATAACTGCTCTAATTCACTCGTTGTTTGCCTGTTCGCATGTGTATAATAAATCACTGAAAACGCAGAAATAACAACTAAAAATAATAAAACAGTTCTGTCATCGCAAGGGCATTATTATCCATGATGATTTTTGGATCTGCCCACACCGTTTCTACTGGCACACTAATGGCTAATTCATCGCCATTTCTATCAACAATAGAGCCAC
>NW_014621986.1:0-269 GCF_000485595.1 Priapulus caudatus | reverse complement strand
GTATATATATATATATATATATATATATATATGACATAAACGTCCACTATGATCGAAACAACGAATCTCTTTATCCTGCGTGTGTGCATGCACGCGTGTGCGCGTGCGTGTAAGTCGATGTGTGCGCGCATGTGTGTATGCGGGTGTGCGTGCGCGTGTGCGCGTGTGAGCGTACGTGTGTGCGTGCGTTCCTGTGTGGGCGTTCGTGGGTGTGTGAACACATGAATTCATGTACGCGTATGCACGCACGTGTCTGCGTGCGTCCCGGT
>NW_014621985.1:0-269 GCF_000485595.1 Priapulus caudatus | reverse complement strand
GTGCGTTGCGTGTAGTTGTGTGTGTGTGTGCGTGCGTGCGTGTGTGTGCGTGTGTGTTTGTGTGTACGTGTGCGTGTGCGTGTGCGTGTGCGTGTGCGTGTGCTTGTGCATGTGCGTCCGAGTGTGTCACTGCTTGTGCGTGTGCCTGTGCGTGTGCGTGTGCGTGCGTGCTTGCTTGCGTGCGCGTCAGCGCGTGTGTGTTTGTGTGTCCTTGTGTGTGCGCGTGTGTGCGTGTGCGTGTGCGTATGCGTGCGTGTGTGCGTGTGTGC
>NW_014621984.1:0-269 GCF_000485595.1 Priapulus caudatus | reverse complement strand
CGGTTACAACGATTTCCGCTACACAGATTTCTTCGAGCACACGGGCCAGCTGATAACCGCCACCGGGACCACGTACACTACTCACCAATTCTCTACGACGTAACTTGGAGAACAACTGTCCAAATATGAAAGCGAGATATCCTGTCGTGTAGAGATATCAGACAAACTAACTGGACCGTTTCCACTGTGTAACGCAACATCCAGCATTGCGGTTACCGCGTAACGACCTTTTGTAGTTAAACGCATAACGTCTACTCTCCACTACCACT
>NW_014621983.1:0-269 GCF_000485595.1 Priapulus caudatus | reverse complement strand
GCACACCTACACGCCTACACACGCACACGCATACACGAATGCACGCGCGTACAGATCTACTATAGCGAAGCTCGTGTGAGCTACGTATAGATACGGGTGATCGTATAGTGTAACCATACATACGCATACACGCACACCTACACACCTACACGCCTACACACGCACACGCATACACGAATGCACGCGCGTACAGATCATACGTTTTTTTTCTGCGTCCTACTAACTAAGTTAGTCGGCATGTTTGGCGGAGCGTGAAAGCCACGACTATA
>NW_014621982.1:0-269 GCF_000485595.1 Priapulus caudatus | reverse complement strand
CACCGACCAGGAGTGCTAAGATGCAGCGTCACTCACCGTGACATGCGAAAGTTGTAAGTAATATATTAAGAACATTTTTATTTACGAGAAAAAGGCCTTTCGTCCGATGGGCCAGATTACTGTCACGATATCAAATATATTCATGAGACGTCAAATTTTTTTTGAAAGCATCTACATTATACGCAACAAAATATCTCCTAAATGTACAACATTTAAATTTTAAGCGTATTAATTTTTCCTCATTTGTCATAGATAAAATAAGATGTTTG
>NW_014621981.1:0-269 GCF_000485595.1 Priapulus caudatus | reverse complement strand
CGGCATAGTTGACGTGACCAAAATGGAGTTGGATTGTGAATAACCTGGATCTAGGAGGGTTTCTTGAGGAGCTCTCAACAGATTCGCCGTGCGGGGAAGATCTTGAATATGACCCTGAATTTGGCGAAATGGAAAGGGCGGCTCAGGGCAAACCTGAACAGCAGATTGGTGATGCCTTAATTCCAGCGCAAGATGCAGATTGGCTTGGCGTCAAAACCAGGGCAATTTCTCTGTTCGACCGCACCAAAGATCTACGTGCTGCTGTTTAC
>NW_014621980.1:0-269 GCF_000485595.1 Priapulus caudatus | reverse complement strand
TCTCTCTCTGCCGGGACGGAGAGGACAGGGAGAGAGAGGATGGGGAGAAGGAGAGAGAGGAGAGAGAGGGAGGAGGAAAATAGCGAGAGAGGGAGGATAGAGAGGAGGAGGAGGATAGAGGAGGATGGAGAGGAGGAGGAAGAGGATAGAGTGAGAGAGGAGGAGGAGGAGGAGGAGGATAGAGAGCGAGCGAGGAGGAAGAGGATAGAGAGCGAGAGAGAGCGAGGAGGAGGAGAGAGAGGAGAAGGAGGAGGAGAATAGAGAGAGGA
>NW_014621979.1:0-269 GCF_000485595.1 Priapulus caudatus | reverse complement strand
CCTTGATAGTAACACTATTATTTCTAGGCGTTAAGGTTGAGCCTTGTCCAATATGAAATGAGCCTGAACGAGAGACGTGTTTCCAGCATAAAATGAGCCTGAATGCACTAAAGTTGGTTAAAAATCGTACATCATTACCCAATGATGAGAACGATTATGAAACTAGAAGAACTCAAAACCATCGAGCAGTTATCGCAATTTCTAGATGGCACACAAGCGGTTATATTTAAGCTTGATACGGACAAGAAAAAGCGCTACCAGTGGATACG
>NW_014621978.1:0-269 GCF_000485595.1 Priapulus caudatus | reverse complement strand
CCCTCGCTCCCCTCCATCCCTCACCCTCGCTCCCCTCCATCCCTCACCCTCGCTCCCCTCCATCCCTCACCCTCGCTTCCCCTCCATCCCTCCAACCTGCTCCCCTCATCCCTCACCCTGCTCCCCTCATCCCTCACCCTGCTCCCCTCATCCCTCACCCTGCTCCCCTCATCCCCTGCCTCCCCTCATCCCTCACCCTGCTCCCCTCATCCCTCACCCTTGCTCCCCTCATCCCTCACCTTGCTCCCCTCATCCCTCACCCTGCCTCC
>NW_014621977.1:0-269 GCF_000485595.1 Priapulus caudatus | reverse complement strand
TAGATCCACAGACATGACAGGGATAAATACACACACAGGATTAAGATAGATCCACAGATATAACAGGGATAAATCCATGCACAGGATTAAGATAGATCCACAGACATTACAGAGATAGATCCACGCACAGGATTAAGATAGATCCACAGATATAACAGGGATAAATCCATGCACAGGATTAAGATAGATCCACGCACAGGATTAAGATAAATCCACACACAGGATTAAGAGAGATCCACAGACATAACAGAGATAGATCCACACGCAGG
>NW_014621976.1:0-269 GCF_000485595.1 Priapulus caudatus | reverse complement strand
CCTAATGTAACCTCCTATATAATGTAACCTCCTATATAATATTACTCCTAGTGTCACCTCCTATATAATATTACTCCTAATGTTACCTCCTTTATAATGTAACCTCCTATATAATATTACTCCTAGTGATACCTCCTATATAATATTACTCCTAGTGTCACCTCCTATATAATATTACTCCTAATGTTACCTCCTTTATAATGTAACCTCCTTATAATATTACTCCTAATGTAACCTCCTATATAATATTACTCCTAATGTTACCTCCT
>NW_014621975.1:0-269 GCF_000485595.1 Priapulus caudatus | reverse complement strand
GGTGGCGACGACTTCGGCGATGCGCGCCTTGCTGACGTGGTCGAAATACGTGGCGCGGGTCGGCGTCCAGTACCGTGTCATGTCGAGGTTCAACGCCCCCGCGAGCGCGTTGATCGCATGGGGTCGTTCTTCGCCCGTGATCCCGTCGAGCAGGGTGGCGGTGCAGAAGGCGAGCAGATCGAGCAGGGTCGTGCCGGGGTTCTGCTGGACAAGCCAGGGCAGCAGGTCGGCGCGCTTCGCGGGCAATTCCGCGATCCATCGCGTGCGTT
>NW_014621974.1:0-269 GCF_000485595.1 Priapulus caudatus | reverse complement strand
CTTACCATAGATCTCATCTTCTCTCCTCTTACCATAGTTCTCCTCTACCGTTACCATAGATCTCCTCTCCCCTCCTCTTACCATAGACCGCCTCTCCTCTCCTCTTACCATAGATCTCCTCTCCCCTCCTCTTACCATAGATCTCCTCTCCTCTCCTCTTACCATAGATCTCCTCTCCCCATTTTGACCATAGATCTCCTCTCCCCTCCTCTTACCACACATACCCTCTCCTCACCTCTTACCATAGATCTCCTCTCCCGTTACCATAG
>NW_014621973.1:0-269 GCF_000485595.1 Priapulus caudatus | reverse complement strand
GAGAGAGAGAGAGAGAGAGAGAGAGAGAGAGAGAGAGAGAGAGAGAGAGAGAGAGAGAGAGAGAGAGAGAGAGAGAGAGAGAGAGAGAGAGAGAGAGAGAGAGAGAGAAAGAAAGAGAGAGAGAGAGAGGGATCTAGAGGCAGATGCACAGACAAGCGATAGATAGATAGATATATAGATAAATAAATAAATAGATAGATAGATAGATAGATATATGGATATAGATAGATAGATAGATAGATAGATAGATAGATAGATAGATAGATAGA
>NW_014621972.1:0-269 GCF_000485595.1 Priapulus caudatus | reverse complement strand
CAACATTGACCTGACAGAATACAAGGCCTTCCTCCGGGAAATTGGCTATCTGGTTGATGAAGTCGAGGACTTTCAAGTCACTACCGAAAACGCCGATGATGAAGTCGCGATGATCGCCGGCCCGCAACTGGTCGTGCCGGTCGACAATGCGCGTTATGCCTTGAATGCCGCGAATGCACGTTGGTACAGCCTTTATGATGCGCTCTACGGCACTGACATTATCCTTGAAGTGGCCGGCTGTAAAAAAACGGCCAAATATAATCCGGTAC
>NW_014621971.1:0-269 GCF_000485595.1 Priapulus caudatus | reverse complement strand
CTCTAACTGCTCTGCTCTAACTGCTCTACTATCTGCTCTGCTCTGCTCTAGCTGCTCTGCTCTAACTGCTCTACTATCTGCTCTGCTCTGCTCTAGCTGCTCTGCTCTAACTGCTCTGTACTACTGCCCTGCTCTGCTCTAGCTGCTCTGCTCTAACTGCTCTACTATCTGCTCTGCTCTGCTCTAACTGCTCTGCTCTAACTGCTCTGTACTACTGCCCTGCTCTGCTCTAGCTGCTCTGCTCTAACTGCTCTGTACTAGCTGCTCTG
>NW_014621970.1:0-269 GCF_000485595.1 Priapulus caudatus | reverse complement strand
TGTGTGTGTGTGTGTCGTGTGTGTGTGTGTGTGTGTGTGTGTGTGTGTGTGTGTGTGTGTGTGTGTGTGTGTGTGTGTGTGTGTGTGTGTGTGTGTGTGTGTGTGTGTGTGTGTGTGTGTGTGTGTGTGTGTGTGTGTGTGTGTGTGTGTGTGTGTGTGTGTGTGTGTGTGTATATGCATGCCTACGTGCGCGCGTACGCGCGTGTGCGTGTGTGTATTGTAGAGCGAGAAAGAGAGAGAGGAGTATTCCCGCTTTCCTTTCCGCTTCC
>NW_014621969.1:0-269 GCF_000485595.1 Priapulus caudatus | reverse complement strand
GTCTCTCTCTCTCTCTCTCTCTCTCTCTCTCTCTCTCTCTCTCTCTCTCTCTCTCTCTCTCTCTCTCTCTCAGTCTGGCTGGGACTTTCAATCTCGCAGATCCTGTATTAGATTGTCTACTGAGACGCTAGCTCGCCCTCACATGTACAGAGAGACTCCCTCCCTACTCCTCCCTTCCTCCCCTCCTCCCTCTCCCCCTCCCCTTCCCCCTCCCCCATGCAATCCGACCTAGAGAGATGCTATCTCGCCTCCACGCCACCTGCCACCAC
>NW_014621968.1:0-269 GCF_000485595.1 Priapulus caudatus | reverse complement strand
GTGCGGTGTGCGTGCGTGCGTGCGTGCGGTGTGTTACATTAGGCAGTGTGTGTGTGTGTGTGCAGTGCATGCGTGCGTGCGCGTGCGGTGTGTGCGTGCGTGCGTGCGTGCGTGCGTGCGTGCGTGCGGTGCGTTACATTAGGCAGTGTGTGTGTGTGGAGGCAGCTATCGGGCGATGTGTGCGTGCGTGCGCGCGCGGTGTGTGCGTGCGTGCGGTGTGTTACATTAGGCAGTGCGTGTGTGCGGAGGCAGCTATCGGGCGTGCGTGC
>NW_014621967.1:0-269 GCF_000485595.1 Priapulus caudatus | reverse complement strand
ACACCTGGACGATAATCATTTTCAATCGTTAGTGCGTGAACATCATCTTGAACCTTCTCCCATTTCTTCCGTGTTCTATTCATAATAATAGGTGCTTTAATAACACCTGTGCCATAAATACAGGCATCATGAATTACATCACGACAAACATCCTGATAATTAGCCTCGACTAACTGATCATTAATTTCAGCTTCCATGAGTCTGGCTTTATCCCTTGCCTCATTCACTACAGCTTCATGATAATCCTTACCTGATAAGGGTTTCCCTTG
>NW_014621966.1:0-269 GCF_000485595.1 Priapulus caudatus | reverse complement strand
ACGCACGCACACACACGCACGCACGCACGCACACATTTATGTTTGTGCGCGCGAACCTTGTGTGTTTTATTGTGTTTTACACGCACGCGCGTGTATGAAGGCGCGTGCGTGCGTATAGGTGCGTATAGGTGTGTATTCATTTGTAACTACGGTTCAATATCTTTGTGTAGTATACCTTTGTATATATTTTTGTAACTACGATTGACATATATATATATATATATATATATCTTTGAAAGAAGCATGTCCTAAGCGCTTTTCCATTCTTC
>NW_014621964.1:0-269 GCF_000485595.1 Priapulus caudatus | reverse complement strand
TGATGCTGCTGCTGGTGCTGCTGCTGCTGCCATGTCACTGTAATTTGTGTGATGCCGGTCGTTTCCTATAAGCAATTATGATAATTTGCACAGAGACATCTGAGCGTCTGTACGTGCGCGCGTACGTACGTGCGTGCGTGCGTGCGTGCGTGCGTGCGTGCGTGTGTGTGTGCGTGTGTGCGTTCGCATGTGCGTGCGTTCGTGCGCCCGTGCGTTCGTTTATGTACGTCAGTACTATACTCGTACGTCAGTCAGCGGTCGGACGTATC
>NW_014621963.1:0-269 GCF_000485595.1 Priapulus caudatus | reverse complement strand
TCCTCCTCCTCTCTCTCTCTCTCTCTCCTCTCTCTCTCTCTCTCTCTCTCTCTCTCTCTCGCTGTCTCTAACAACTAGGCAAGCGAATAGCATAAAAGACTCATTCGTTGTTCCGTGTGTGCATGTACAATACACAGCCAGTAAGCACAAACGACGAGCAGGGGAAACCAACCGGCTGTATCCTCGACGCGTGCATAATCGGTGAAGCTCTCACTTCTTCCTCCCCCCTCCTCTCTCTCTCGTCTCTCTCTCTCTCTCTCTCTCTCTCT
>NW_014621962.1:0-269 GCF_000485595.1 Priapulus caudatus | reverse complement strand
TGGCTAAAGACAATGATTAGGAGTAAATGTAGTGAGTATTGTTTTAATATCATGATTTACATTAATGCTTCATTGATGAAGTTGGTTGTCTTTCCATATTAATGCTTTTTGTAATGGTTGTTTATCAAGTAATAAATGATTTCTATCAAAACTTATACGACCATCAATATGCATTTGTATCGCCAATGGATAAATTTTGTGTTCTTCGGTTAACACACGTTGCGCCAAGGTTTCTACCGTATCTGTGGCGAGTACGGGTAGTTCAGCTT
>NW_014621961.1:0-269 GCF_000485595.1 Priapulus caudatus | reverse complement strand
ACGACAAGAGAGAGAGAGAGAGAGAGAGAGGAGAGGGAGAGCGGAGCGGAGCGGAGCGGAGAGATGGGGAGAGGGACTGCGGAGAGCCGAGAGGGAGAGGGAGAGAGGAACAGCGGAGAGCCGAGAGGAGCGAGGGGAGAGGGACAGCGGAGACCCGAGAGGAGAGAGGGGGAGAGGGACAGTGGAGAGCCGAGAGGAGAGAGATGAGAGGGGCAGCGGAGAGCCGAGAGGAGCGAGATGAGAGCGGCAGCGGAGAGCCGAGAGGAGAT
>NW_014621960.1:0-269 GCF_000485595.1 Priapulus caudatus | reverse complement strand
ACGGTACTCGACAGCCCGGTGGCGATGACCAAAGAGATCTTAATCAGCACGAAAAAGACCAGTGTCGTGCAGGCTAAAAAGAGCAGATCACGCGCATCCGGGTTGTATTTACGAATACTTGACTGAACGAAACGGTGAGCGGAGGCATAGAAAACCAGGATACAGAGGATCAGACCGCTAGCGATCTGCAGTGTGTGATTGTCGCGCCCGATATCACGCAAAGTTCGGAGCTTGGTAATCTGGGCGGCGGTAATGCGCTCCCCCTCACG
>NW_014621959.1:0-269 GCF_000485595.1 Priapulus caudatus | reverse complement strand
ACTAGCATCTGTGCTCACAGATATACCTGTTCGTTCAAATGTTGCTATGACAGGTGAGATTACTCTTCGCGGAGAAGTTCTGCCTATCGGTGGCCTAAAAGAAAAGTTACTTGCGGCTCATCGTGCCGGTATTACGACTGTATTGATACCGCATGAGAATGAAAAAGATCTTGCAGAGATACCTAAAAATATTTTGAGTAAACTCGATATTAAACCGGTACGTTGGATTGATGAGGTTGTAGAATTGGCATTAGTTAGTGTTCCAAAAC
>NW_014621958.1:0-269 GCF_000485595.1 Priapulus caudatus | reverse complement strand
TTTTTGTGCGTTGACTTGCTGGCGTCCTTTACCTCTACAGCTGTATTTATGAGCGTGGCCAGAGGTAGCCCCGGCATGTGAGTGCGAGACAGAGCGTGTGCATTCGTTAGCAGGGTGTGTATGGGTTCCAATATTATTGTTAGTGCTTAATGCTACTTTGCGATTACCATAAATGTCAGTTTGATATGGATTATAGTAAGTTTGTTTCATATTATTCGTTGGCGGTACAATCACTTCTGCGATGGTTAGGTAACGTCTATTGACCCAGC
>NW_014621957.1:0-269 GCF_000485595.1 Priapulus caudatus | reverse complement strand
TATACGCTCTTGATTGTATGTAAGTTGAAATAATCAAATGCTTGGTGGTTATGATATTGACATTCCACAGTGATTGATGGTGCAGTGTCGCTGCTAACCCGGCCAGGCTGTGTGACTAACGTCAATATACACACTGGTACTATACACAGGTCTCTTAACCCTAGCAAAGACCGTTTCTTGGAGCTATGTCGCCCCATACTATCCCATTACTCTCCTGTAAATGTGCACCACAACGCAGCGATGTTTTTACCTGCACATAAAGTCATTGT
>NW_014621956.1:0-269 GCF_000485595.1 Priapulus caudatus | reverse complement strand
ATAATGTTGGGTGTGGTTAGAGAGTGTTATGTTAATGTTGCGTGTGGTTAGAGAGTGTTGTGTTAATGTTGCATGTGGTTAGAGAGTGTTGTGTTAATGTTGCGTGTGGTTAGAGTGTGTTGTGTTAATGTTGCATGTGGTTAGAGAGTGTTGTGTTAATGTTGGCGTGTGGTTAGAGTGTGTTGTGTTAATGTTGGATGTGGGACAACAATCAGACCGGTGTACTGCACACGCACGCCCGCGAGAGAGAGAGAGAGTGAGAGCGAGAG
>NW_014621955.1:0-269 GCF_000485595.1 Priapulus caudatus | reverse complement strand
CTCTCTCTCTCTCTCTCTCTCTCTCTCTCTCTTCTCCTCTCTCTCTCTCCCTCTCTCTCTCCCCTCCTCGCTCTCTCTCTCGCTCTCTCTTTCTCTCTCTCTCTCCTCTCTCTCTCCTCTTTCTCTCCCCCTCTCTCTCTCCTCTTTCCCCCCCCTCTCCCTCTCACACACAATGCTCTACACGCGCTAAATTACTGCAAAACGATTACGCGTATCCACGTCATGTTTTCCCGCGCAGATAACGGCAAGCGATGCAAAAATTCAGCGAA
>NW_014621954.1:0-269 GCF_000485595.1 Priapulus caudatus | reverse complement strand
GCTTGTTTGTGCCAAAGTTTCCATGCTACGACTCCACCAACCAGAATTAAAGAACTTGGTATTAATGAGGTACTCACTAGCTTAGTGGTAGCAATTTTATGGCTGAATTATTTAACATATAGAACTCCAACTCATGAAGCATTCGCTAAAGATATTGTTTTACATCTAATGCAGCGTTATTTGAAAGCTATTGACCTTCATTTTTTATAGTTGTTTTTAGATCAATAGTGAGCTAACAAGATTTTAAACGCTACTTTCTGCAGTATATA
>NW_014621953.1:0-269 GCF_000485595.1 Priapulus caudatus | reverse complement strand
AGATAGTTTGTAGAGAGTCGTAGTTTTGTCACTGAATCTAATGATCGTTTATTCTATTTATTCAGCCACCAAAAAGCAATACGATACCTCGTTGTTCATTCTCTAGTATAACTGCAGTAAATATTTTATGCGTTAAACTGTAAAGCAAAGTACATTTTTCGTTATGAAAAAATTAGCATACAATGGAATATTGCGTTTAATATGCATTATGCAGGGGCGGATGCAGGATTTTGTCGTAGGGGGGGGGGTGCGAGGGTGGGAAAGGGCAC
>NW_014621952.1:0-269 GCF_000485595.1 Priapulus caudatus | reverse complement strand
CACAGGGGGCATGGGGAGTACCTTTGCCCCTCTACAGAAAATTTCCTGCGTACGGCCTTGCGTGTGTAGTGCGTGCGTGCGCGCGTGCATGTGAGTGTATAATGTGAGCGTGCCTGCGTACGTGCGTGCGTGTGTGTGTGCGTGTGTAGTGTGTGCGTGCGTGCGTGTGTGTGTGTGTGTGTGTGTGTAGTGTGTGCGTGCGTGCGTGCGTGCATGCGTGCGTGCGTGCATGAGTGGCTTAGCGTTGTCTTCACATCGGGAATCGTTGT
>NW_014621951.1:0-269 GCF_000485595.1 Priapulus caudatus | reverse complement strand
GTATATATATATATATATATATAGTAGTAGAGAGAGAGAGAGAGAGAGAGAGAGGGTGTGAGCTGGCGGACATGGTCCTGCAGTCAGTGCTGGTGGCTGCGGCAGAAGCTGAGGGCAGGATGTCATGATGATGCTATTGCTCACGGAATGGCACACGCCTCTCTCTACTGTCAGAGCCTGTGTGAGCGCAAGGAACCACTAGATTATGCGGGAGGTGGCAGAGGTTCTCTAGCTTAGAAGGAGGGGATGCAGAAGGAGGAAGATGCAGC
>NW_014621950.1:0-269 GCF_000485595.1 Priapulus caudatus | reverse complement strand
CGGCTATGTGGTGTTCTGGTCAATTGAGGCAGAAACTTTGAATATCATTTTGAAAATGCAGCGACACTCGTAGCCCAATCATAGAGACCAATACCATTGGTCGCTTATTTAAGCGGCATTAAGATTTATCTTTTGGATACTACTAAGCTTAATACGTTTTTTTGCCTGCCATAAATCATAAGCATCCTGCATAGAAAGCCAGCTTTCAGGGCTACGGCCTAGGGCCTTAGATAGACGAAGCGCCATTTCAGGACTAATACCACTTTGAG
>NW_014621949.1:0-269 GCF_000485595.1 Priapulus caudatus | reverse complement strand
TCTGGTTTAGCCTCTCTGAGTATGCGGCAACTGGCGGAAAAAACAGGTGTGTCGCGCTCGGCTCCTTATCATCACTTTAAAGATAAAAAAGCCTTATTATGCGCTATCGCCGAAGATGGTTTTTTACAGCAAGATGTTTTGCTGGAACAGATCTTGCACAACAGTAAAACATCAAGTGCAGTGCAACGGTTTGAAGATTTCGTCTTGGCTTATGTACGCTTTGCGACACAAAATCCGCAGCAATATGATGTGATGTATGGCAGTGAAAT
>NW_014621948.1:0-269 GCF_000485595.1 Priapulus caudatus | reverse complement strand
TACATTATCAGATTATATATTAATCTAATCTAAATTGTTTGCATTGTAGACCGACCCCAGCATTATTGGAGGAATGGTGGTGAGATATCGCGCATGTTCTAAGAATACATTATCAGATTATATATTAATCTAATTTAAATTGTTTGCATTGCAGACCGACCCCGGCATCATCGGAGGCATGGTGGTGAGATATCGCGCATGTTCTAAGAACTCGCGATCGTCTGAGATTACATTATAAGATTATATATAATATAATATAATTGTTTACG
>NW_014621947.1:0-269 GCF_000485595.1 Priapulus caudatus | reverse complement strand
TCCACTACCTCCTCCCCTCCCCTACCACCACCACCTACCCCTGCCACCACCCCCTCCCCTACCACCACCCCTCCCCCTGCCACCACCCCCTCCACCACCCCTCCCCTCCCCTACCACCACCACCTCCACTACCTCTTCCCCTCCCCTACCACTGGAACCTCAGTCACTACATCGTTCTTTGTTTCTACACCTCTAGCATCCGAACGACCAGGTCGACCCCACCTCTTCCACTACCCCCTCCCCCTGCCACCACCCCCTCCACCACCCCC
>NW_014621946.1:0-269 GCF_000485595.1 Priapulus caudatus | reverse complement strand
GTGTGTGTGTGTGTGTGTGTGTGTGTGTGTGTGTGTGTGCGTGCGTGCGTGCGTGCTAGCGTGCGTGCGTGCATGCGTGCGTGTGCGCGTGTGTGCGCGCGCCGCGTGTGTGTGCACGTGTGTGTGTGCGCGCGTGCGTGCGTGCATGCGTGTGTGTGTGTGCACGTGTGTGTGTGTGTGTGTGTGTGTGTGTGTGTGTGTGTGTGTGTGTGTGTGTGTGTGTGTGTGTGTGTGTGTGTGTGTGTGTGTGTGTGTGTGTGTGTGTGTGT
>NW_014621945.1:0-269 GCF_000485595.1 Priapulus caudatus | reverse complement strand
CTAGTTATTCTAGAGCTAAATTCAGATAAATGTCTCTTTACTAGTGCTGTGTCAAGTGATGTGTGACTGGTAAGGTGTCTAGGGAATTTTGTTCAGATCAAGAAGTCGCAGGAGCCTGATAGCCGTAGCTATTATGGCGCCCCGATAGCGATCGGGAGATGACGATGAAATGGACAAAAAGACACGACAGATTACCCGTCACTTGTTACTTGACACAGCACTAGTCATTAAGAGCCTACGAAAAAGCACTTGCATCATCTGCATACCAT
>NW_014621944.1:0-269 GCF_000485595.1 Priapulus caudatus | reverse complement strand
CTTCGCAACATTAGCAAACAGGGACGCGCTCTGGTGGTGATTTTTTAGCTACTTGGTTCTTAGTTGATGACTTAGCCAGAGAACAATTGCTCAATCCAAAAAAATCGCACGCTCTTCCTTTTGATCTTTCTGGAAAAGGCCCAGATTATTTTCTGAAGAATATGGATAACTCTACTGACGCAGTTTCCTACGATGTCGATTATGTACTTGATCTCTATAAATCCCATTCTTTCTCAACAATCAGCACTATGTACTTAGGCCCTTGGAGC
>NW_014621943.1:0-269 GCF_000485595.1 Priapulus caudatus | reverse complement strand
GTAGAGGGTGGAGGAGGGTGGTGGAGTAGGATGGTGGAGGGTGGAGGAGGGTGGTGAAAGGGTGGAGAAGGGTGGTGGCGGGTGGTGGGGTGGAGGAGGGTGTAGGAGGGTAGTGGAAGGTGGTGGAGGGTGGTGAAAGGTGGAGGAGGGCGCAGGAGAGTGGTGGAGGGTGGTGGAGCGTGGTGGAGGGTGGTGGAGGGTGGTGAAGGATTGGTGGAGGGTGGTGGAGAGTGGTGGAGGGTGTTATAGGGTGGTGGAGGGTGGTAGAT
>NW_014621942.1:0-269 GCF_000485595.1 Priapulus caudatus | reverse complement strand
TAGCGTCTTGCCTTTGCTGACGGTATCACCCAGTGACTGTGTGTAGAGTTTTTCTATCCAGCCATTGGCGCGGGTATGAACGTGGTGCAGGGTGTCTTCGTTGTAAGTTACTGAGCCGATGGTTTTAATACGCCGTGATAGTTCTTTCAGTGTAGCCTTTTCAATACGCACGCCCATATTTTGCGCGGTGCTGGCATCGATGGTGATACGCGGTAAACCATCGTCATTTGTTGCTGCCGTGTCGCCTTCATCATAAACGGGTACTAAAT
>NW_014621941.1:0-269 GCF_000485595.1 Priapulus caudatus | reverse complement strand
GAGAGTAGAGAGAGAGAGAGAGAGAGAGAGAGAGAGAGAGAGAGAGAGAGAGAGAGAGAGAGAGAGAGAGAGAGAGAGAGAGAGGAGGAGGGAGAGGCAGAGGGGGGTATGTTAAAAAAACAAGCAATATCGCCCCGTGACACGAGATGAGATCTGCTGGAAGCTGGGGGCGGGTCTTCATGATCCATATCTCTCTATGCGGAGGTTTTCATTCTCGCGTATATGCTAAATATACAATATATATATATATATATATATATATATATATA
>NW_014621939.1:0-269 GCF_000485595.1 Priapulus caudatus | reverse complement strand
GTGTGTGTGTGTGTGTGTGTGTGTGTGTGTGTGTGTGTGTTTGCGCGTGCGTGCGTACGTGTGTGCATGTACGCCTACTGTATACACGTATATACGAATTTGTAAGAAAACGCGAGTGCGTTATTGTAGAGGTAGTCTTTACCCAAGATATTAGAACAAGAAGCACTATCATCGACGCATTCTCATGTTAATCGCGTACATTCGTAATAGTTCAATGCTTTTTCAAATGTGGTATTCGATATAATATATATACATATATATATCATTAT
>NW_014621938.1:0-269 GCF_000485595.1 Priapulus caudatus | reverse complement strand
CGCGCGCACACACACACACACACACACGCACGCACGCACGCACGCACGCACGCACGCACGCACGCACGCACACACACACACACACACACACACACACACACACACATATATATATTATATATATTATATACTGACTCCCTACCCGCCTTCTTGCAGCACAAGGAGATACCGTGGGTGAGTACCGTCACGTCGCCGACCGTGTGGCTGCTCATGTACACCTACCGACGTACATGTTCGAAGTGCTCAAGCACGACATGACGTCGGTAAGT
>NW_014621937.1:0-269 GCF_000485595.1 Priapulus caudatus | reverse complement strand
TTCAGACAGAGGAATGTATTATCGCTGTAATTCGGCGACTTTTATGATGATAACTGATCGAAAGACAACACGTAAAAACGTGTAAGTGCAAGCACGAACACACGCACACACACGCACGCGTACACTTGCACAACGCACGCACGCACGCTTACCACGCGCTCAGACGCACGCACGCACGCTTACCACGCGCTCAGACGCACGCACGCACGCTTACCACGCGCTCAGACGCACGCACGCACGCTTACCACGCGCTCAGACGCACGCATGCG
>NW_014621936.1:0-269 GCF_000485595.1 Priapulus caudatus | reverse complement strand
GTTATGTAACCATCGAAGGGGGCTTTTATTTCGCAGCGTTCGGCTTTTATTTGAGAGAGATCTTTTGCTGCGGTTTTGTTTTGTACGGTTGCTTTTAAACGATTCTCTTCAGCTTCACGTAAGTTATAGGTTTCTTTTGAAATGTTTCCTTGTTTGTTTAATTTCTTCGCTTGATTAAATTGTGTTACTGCGTGCGCTAGCTGAACTTTTTCGGCTTTCAGATTGGCTTCAGCTTGTTTAACTAATAACTGATTTTCACGGCAATCGAG
>NW_014621935.1:0-269 GCF_000485595.1 Priapulus caudatus | reverse complement strand
ACGCACACACACACGCAAACACACACACACACACACACGCACACACACACGCACGCACGCACGCACGCACACACACGCACGCGCGCGCGCACGCACGCACGCACGCACGCACAACTACGCGCTGATGGATCCCAGCACGACAATCGTAACCGATCCAAAACCGTGTCAACGTCGAGCAACGATCAAACATATTATTGTTGTTGTTGTGTATATCCTTGATCAAACCAAACACACAGAGTATCCGGTGACGACGGCAGCCCGACCTTTGT
>NW_014621934.1:0-269 GCF_000485595.1 Priapulus caudatus | reverse complement strand
TAGTAACGTTACATGTTGGTTCTTAACAAAATCTTGTTATAAACCACTACGTAACATTTACAATAAGGCTGTGAAATGGTTCCCTTAAAACGTTGAAAACCAACGTTTATTTACTGTTTGCATTAACGAAGCCTATGTTTAGGTTCTTGACAAACGATTTACTATAACTACATTTTATTCACATTCACGCGGGCGTGCACACATACGTAAGCATGCACATCCGTGCACACGCACGCACAGGCGCGTAGCCAGGATTTTATTTTTGGGGG
>NW_014621933.1:0-269 GCF_000485595.1 Priapulus caudatus | reverse complement strand
CGATTTTGATTGAGGAGCTTTGCCCGTTTTTGTAGTGGGGGTTGCGGATGATTGTTACACCTTTGTTCGCCAACAGCGGTTCAAGGGTCTCAGCCCTGTGACCAAGGACAACGACGATACTGTCCAGGGATGAGGCCCGCGCGTTGTCGACTACGCATTCCAGAATGGTCTGCCCGCGGAAAGGAAGCAGTTGTTTGGTACGTCCCATGCGGGCGCTAACACCTGCTGCCAGGATGATCCCGGTGATCTTGGGAGCACAGTTCATGCTG
>NW_014621932.1:0-269 GCF_000485595.1 Priapulus caudatus | reverse complement strand
GACGAGAGGAGAAGAGAGAGAGACTGACAGAGAGGGAGCGAGAGAAAGAGAGAGAGAGAGAGAGAAAGAGATAGAGAGAGAAAGAGATGCTCACTGGATTGTAATAGGATTTTGAAAAGAGAAAATTTTAACCTCTTTCCGAAACAGTCAAATTCTGCCAATATGTGGCTCTATATATGGAGTCAACTCTGCCGCGTTCAGCGCTAAAGAGACGAACGGAGAAAGAGAGCGAGAGCGCGCGAGAAAGTGAGTGAAAGAGAAAGAGAGAT
>NW_014621931.1:0-269 GCF_000485595.1 Priapulus caudatus | reverse complement strand
GCTGCCTGGCACTGGAAAAAGTTACATTTCGCCCTTTAAAAGATGAAGTTAGCACTGCGGAGCTTGCGATCGCGTTCAGAGCAAACGAAAACTCAGATACGGTTTTGAGTTTGATCGATACGGCTCAAAGGACCTTCAAAACCTAATCGTAATCCTGACAATCACGCTCAAAGAATCCATCGTTTGGCTAACGCGAATCACATACATCGATTTCCTACCCCACGATCAATTGGATTTTTTAACTCCATTTGGGCTAAAAAACACTTAGC
>NW_014621930.1:0-269 GCF_000485595.1 Priapulus caudatus | reverse complement strand
TTCTAAGCAACAGCGTAGTGATGTTGATAAGCTGGAGGTGAAAAACCCCGCAACGGGCGAAACGATTGGTTGGGTGATTGAGGCGACGGCAGAACAGTTACAAACATCGGTAGAAAATGCCCATAAATCCCAAGCGCAGTGGCGTGATTTAGGCGTTAATGAACGTGCTCGAATTTTAAATAGAGCCGCTGATTTATTTGAAGAAAATGCAGGAGAGTTTTTTGCTTTACTCACCTGTGAAGCAGGTAAGACCATTCAAGACGGCATTG
>NW_014621929.1:0-269 GCF_000485595.1 Priapulus caudatus | reverse complement strand
CTCTCCTCTCTCTTTTCTTCTCTCTCTCTCTCTCTCTCGTGCGCGGGCTCTCTCTCTCTTTCTCTCTCTCTCTCTCTCTTTCTCTTTCGTTCTCTCTCGGTCTCTCTTTGAGGTAGGGGGAGGGTGAAGCGTAAAGAGAAAGAGACAGCAAGAGAGAGAGAGAGAGAGCGCGCGCGAGAGAGAGAGAGGAAGAGAGAGAGAGAAAGAGTGATCGAGAGAGATAGAGAGCGAGAGAGAGAGTGATCGAGAGAGATAGAGAGCGAGAGAGA
>NW_014621928.1:0-269 GCF_000485595.1 Priapulus caudatus | reverse complement strand
GCGTTGTGTGTACAGGGGGAACGCTCCACTATCGAACGCTCCTACTTCGCCAAAGGCAGATGTTCCCACTACATGTTCACGTGCAGTTCACTGGCTGAACAGTAACAGTGGCTTCCCTGATTCTTACCTCCTTGGTCCACGTGTTCGTGCGTGCGATAAATTTAATTTAACTAACCCGCCGTTTTTCAACGAGTTTTAATAACTCGTCGCAGGGCATGTGACGCGGGGCAACTTCGAACACAGGCTACCTTCGAAAGCAGGGTATGCGC
>NW_014621927.1:0-269 GCF_000485595.1 Priapulus caudatus | reverse complement strand
GCCCTAAGGGATGGGATTTTCTCAACGATACTATTGAACATTTTATTTGAACTCCTTCTCCCTATAGAAATATTCATCTTCTTCGAAATCGGCAAGGCTACTTTCAGGTACTAAGAAGCCCTCGAGAAAAGGCGATACCTCTATTAAAATATCTTTTATATTCTCTAACCACTCGCGCATGCGGTTAGACTCCATATTATCTATATCCATTCCCGATACATATAACTGCTCCGACTCTGCGGGTAGCTGCAACGGAAGCGAAGTGCCTC
>NW_014621926.1:0-269 GCF_000485595.1 Priapulus caudatus | reverse complement strand
CGTCAACGGAACCTAGGGTAAGTAGATTTGGCTTGTTAGCAAATAAGTGACACTCGTTTACTTTCGCTTAAATACTTAACAAAGCACTTAATAAGGAACAAAAAGTCTGTTACTCATAGTGGAAACCTAGAAAATATTTCTATCTATCTTGGGCTAAGTGAGTGAGCGAAAGTTTTCGCATATTTTTCGAATTGTCAGTTCTTGCTCTAGGCTCCGTTGGACGTTTGCTGATACGTATACTTTTTGTACTTTTCCCTCTTTTTCTGCCT
>NW_014621925.1:0-269 GCF_000485595.1 Priapulus caudatus | reverse complement strand
ACACACACACACGCACGCACGCACGCACGCACGCACGCACACACACACACACACACACACACACACACACGCGCACACAGGCACACACCTCAGGTTTACATATGCGTACGCACGCGCGCGCACACTGTGCACGTGGCAGGTTTGCCGCTGCTGCCAGGATGCTGCGAGGATGCTGGCGTGTGAGGAACAAGGCTTCCATTCTTCCTCGCAGTCATTCATTCCTACATACCTCCTCCGCGCCCCTCCCACATCTCTCCCTCCTCTCTCTC
>NW_014621924.1:0-269 GCF_000485595.1 Priapulus caudatus | reverse complement strand
GTAAATAAATCTGTGTAACTGTTTATCATACACTCCAAATAGGAGAGGATAAGCAGATGAAGAAAGAAGATTTACTGGCCATCGCCAAAGAGGCAGCCAAAAACATTAAAACTGAGCAGGACTTGAGTCAGCTCACGAAGATGTTATCTAAAATCACGATTGAAGCAGCTTTAAATGCTGAGCTAGATGACCACCTGGGTTACGATAAAAACGAGATTACGAGGTCTAATAATTATCGTAATGGCTATACAAGCAAAACCATCCAGACA
>NW_014621923.1:0-269 GCF_000485595.1 Priapulus caudatus | reverse complement strand
TATTCCCGTCCGAGGATGCGATTTGTGTGAAGCGTACGTACATTTATAACTGTGTACCTGCGGTAAAATAGCCAGGTAAAGTAAGCCGGTTTTTTTGCACTGCATGAATACCTCGACGAGCGGCTGACTCGCTCCGCCCATACAATTAGAGTGGCCGAGGTTAGCAGATATTTTGCGCTCATCCTCACAAATAAGCGAAAACAGTCTGAGGAGATCGCACGGCACTCTGTCTGGCAGGTTCCTGAGCACACACATGTAAGTGTTTATGC
>NW_014621922.1:0-269 GCF_000485595.1 Priapulus caudatus | reverse complement strand
TGTGAGTGTGCGAGAGAGAGAGAGAGGCACCGGTAGACACGCTATGAGAGCGTCACGCCACGTCGCGTTATATATGAGCGCGCATGCGCAACGCACCCCGTCTCTCTCACCCTCTCTGCCTCTCTCTTCCTCGCGCTCACTTCTCTCTCTCTCTCTCTCTCGCTCTCTCTCCCTCTCTGCCTCTCTACCGCTCTCTCTCCCCCTCTCTCTCCCCCTCTCTCTCCCCCTTCTCTCCCTCTCCCCCTCTCTCTCCTCCCTCTCTCCCCCCT
>NW_014621921.1:0-269 GCF_000485595.1 Priapulus caudatus | reverse complement strand
CATCAGCCGTGATGTTGGCAACAAAATCTGCGAGCACACTTGTCGGTGAGGATAAGCCGCCACTTCCCATTTTTTTTAGATGTGAAAATAAGGCGTAGGAGTCTTCCAGCCCCGGCGTGTCATGCAGGTTTAATATTGGCTCTTCGCCTGCAGATATGGTTGCTTGCTCAACATGCCGCGTGGTTCCTGCGCCATCTTCTATGGTGCCAAAATCTGAGCTACGCAGCATGGTGCGAATTAGAGACGTTTTACCCGTGTTGGTATGGCCA
>NW_014621920.1:0-269 GCF_000485595.1 Priapulus caudatus | reverse complement strand
CATCGGTATCTTGTTTCAGAGGGTCCGTTCGCCCACCGCGCTCCACATCAAGCAAATCAGCAAAGTCTTTCTCTAAAATAAGATCGCCATTTGAGTCGGTTTGGTAGCCACCCGTCAGCTGGTCACGCTTAAACAATTTGCGCGAATATTCTTCATAGTCGGTCAGGCCATCAAAATCTGAGTCAAGCGTATTACAACGTGATCGCGCTTCGTAAGAGTCGCCATTCTTTAACTCAACCATCCATACTTCATCGCCTAACAGTGGCGTA
>NW_014621919.1:0-269 GCF_000485595.1 Priapulus caudatus | reverse complement strand
AGGCAGCAGGATTTGTTCATTTTTATAGTTATCCCTGGTGATTTTCCGTGGTTTTCAATAGTTTAGCTGATAAACTTCGATTTCTAAAGTAAGGTTGTCTGATTGTAGCAGAAATACCCGAACTCGCATTTTTTGACAGAATTTAAAACTATGGCTTTGTTAGATATATTGCATTACCCCGATAAACGTTTAAGGAAAGTTGCCAAGAACGTTGATGCGGTCACGAATGACATCCAAAAATTGGTGGCGGATATGTTCGAAACCATGTA
>NW_014621918.1:0-269 GCF_000485595.1 Priapulus caudatus | reverse complement strand
CCTCGTCACGGTTACCATGCACTGTCTTCGTCACGGTTACCATGCACCGTCGTCGTCACGATTACCATGCACCGTCCTCGTCACGGTTACCACGCACCGTCGTCGTCACGGTTACCATGCACCGTCCTCGTCACGGTTACCACGCACCGTCCTCGTCACGGTTACCACGCACCGTCCTCGTCACGGTTACCACACACCGTCCTCGTCACGGTTACCACACACCGTCCTCGTCACGGTTACCATGCACCGTCCTCGTCACGGTTACCACG
>NW_014621917.1:0-269 GCF_000485595.1 Priapulus caudatus | reverse complement strand
CACACACACACACACACACACACACACACACACACACACACACACACACACACACACACACACACACACACACAGAGAGAGAGAGACCGCTGAAAGCGGATACAGGAGAGAAGCTGATCACAGCGTGTAGAAGGAGCGTAACACCGTGTGGTGATTTGCTGTGTGTGGGGAGAGAGAACGCTCAGTCTAAACACAGGGCTTCAGGGATAACTAGGACGCTGTTTGTCACCGATGCATGCAGCGTGTCTCCGTATATATATATATATATA
>NW_014621916.1:0-269 GCF_000485595.1 Priapulus caudatus | reverse complement strand
GTCGATTGCCAACAATATCGACAACGTTGTGGAGGGGGGCGTAACCAGCAGAGCTGTAAATCGCTACAACTTTGTCAGCAACGTCGTCAAACACTAAAGCGCATTAAAAAAGAGGGTCATTTAATCGGCTCACATAGCTATGAGCACCACCATCACTCCAAACTATCTCCCGCTGAATTACAAAGCAATATCATCCGCTCCAAACAGATTTTACAACCCTTCTTCAGCACTCATCCAGCGCCGTTTCGCTTGCCTTATGGCGACGGTTG
>NW_014621915.1:0-269 GCF_000485595.1 Priapulus caudatus | reverse complement strand
GGTCGCTGCCACGTGACTGTACGTCGCTGCTCCACGTGACTGTACGTCGCTGCCACGTGACTGTACGTCGCTGCTACCACGTGACTGTACGTCGCTGCCACGTGACTGTACGTCGCTGTCACGTGACTGTACGTCGCAGCCACGTGACTGTACGTCGCTGCTACCACGTGACTGTACGTCGCTGCCACGTGACTGTACGTCGCTGTCACGTGACTGTACGTCGCAGCCACGTGACTGTACGTCGCTGCTACCACGTGACTGTACGTCGT
>NW_014621914.1:0-269 GCF_000485595.1 Priapulus caudatus | reverse complement strand
GTCGGACTAGTGGTGTGTGTACATGTGTGACCAGTGGTGTGTGTACATGTGTGACCAGTGCTCGGACTAGTGGTGTGTGTACATGTGTGACCAGTGGTCGGACTAGTGGTGTGTGTACATGTGTGACCAGTGGTCGGACTAGTGGTGTATGTACATGCGTGACCAGTGCTCGGACTAGTGGTGTGTGTACATGTGTGACCAGTGGTCGGACTAGTGGTGTGAGTACATGTGTGACCAGTGCTCGGACTAGTGGTGTGTGTACATGTGTG
>NW_014621913.1:0-269 GCF_000485595.1 Priapulus caudatus | reverse complement strand
TGACAAGATATTTGACGATGATATCTTCTCTGGGCGCGAACTGCGTGTGTATGCAGGGGCGTGTACAGGGATTTGTACCGGGGGGAGGGGGAAGTTGAAATTAGACCCCCTTAGATGCGTTTTCTGCGGGAGCAGGGGGCGTGGGGTCCGGACCCCCTGGATACCCCTCCCCCGTTACACGCCCCTACTCTCGCCCCTTTTGCGAGATAAATGTATTTATCATGTTCAATGTATTTTCTCATGTATTTATTTCTCGTGCTCTGGATTTC
>NW_014621912.1:0-269 GCF_000485595.1 Priapulus caudatus | reverse complement strand
GTGGGTCAGGTTGAATGGGAAACTCTGAAATGGGTAAACTGGTACAACTCCGAACGCCTGCACAGCGCGATCGGATACGTCACGCCAAAAGAAGCAGAGGAGGACTTCTATGAAAATCTGAATACCTTTGATAAAGTAGCCTAAGTTTTGAACAAAACACTCTCCGGTAAACCCGGGGCGGTTCAGCGCCTATATCCGCAAATGTCTCTTTGGTAAAGCCGCTGCCCCACGCAAAGTGCGCGCTCGCGTTCCTATAAAAAATCAAGAGG
>NW_014621911.1:0-269 GCF_000485595.1 Priapulus caudatus | reverse complement strand
GATTGGCATAGACGTAAACAATATCGAAGCCTGCTTCGATAGCGCGCTGCGCCGCCGCCTGAAACCAGCCGCGTAATTCAGCAATATCGTCCAGCGTCATCGCCTGAGTTTGCACCGGCATCCCAACCAGCGCGTCATTCGGCATGCTCGTCGCCCCGAAGGATGCCTCGCGACTATACAGATTAGCCGCAGAACGCCCGCCGTACCAAAGCTCAACACCGGCCAACGAGCCGTGCTGATGCACTGCGTCGGTCATCAGCTTTAAATTG
>NW_014621910.1:0-269 GCF_000485595.1 Priapulus caudatus | reverse complement strand
TGCCAGGTGGATATAGTGTTCTTCGCGGACTGCGCCGCACGCTCTTTCTTTGATCAGGTGGCCAACAAATGGTCAGTCATGATCCTCACGCTGCTTACGGAGAAGCCGACACGCTTCAACGAAATAAGACGAAGGCTGGAAGGAATTACGCACAAGGCGCTCACGCAAGCCTTGCGGCGTTTGGAACGCAATGGACTGATCGCCCGGAAGGTGCTCGATACCTCGCCAGTCGCCGTCGAATATTCGATCACCGAACTCGGGCGTACGCT
>NW_014621909.1:0-269 GCF_000485595.1 Priapulus caudatus | reverse complement strand
TCTCTCTCTCTCTTTCTCTCTCTCTCGCTCTGGCTCTCTCCATCTCTCGCTCGCTCTCGCTCACGCTCTCTCCGTCTCTCTCTCTCTCTCGCTCTCTCTCGCTCCTTCTCTTTCTCCATCTCTGTCTGTCCGTCTGTCTGTCTCTCGGTCTGTCTTTTTCTTGCTCTCTCTCTTTCTCTCTAGCTGTCACTCTCTCTCTCGCGCGCGTGCGCGCTCTTTCTGTTTCTTGTTTGCTCCCATCCTTTTTCACGACTCAATCAATCAATCAA
>NW_014621908.1:0-269 GCF_000485595.1 Priapulus caudatus | reverse complement strand
AGTAGTAGTAGTAGTAGTAGTAGTAGTAGTAGTAGAGAAAAAAGAAGAAGAAGAAGAAGAAGAAGAAGAAGAAGAAGAAGAGAAAAAGAAGAAGAAGAAGTAACAGAATAGTAGCAGTAGCAGCAGCAGCGGTAGTATCAGCAGATATACTCGGTATGTTCATTGATATGAATGTGACCGGGGGATTCGCGCGTCATCTCATTTTACACCGCACACACGCCCGGCCGAACGCGTAAATTTATGGGACACACACACATACACACACACAC
>NW_014621907.1:0-269 GCF_000485595.1 Priapulus caudatus | reverse complement strand
ATATATATATATATATATATAGTATATATACATATATATATATATATATATATATATATATACATAGCTCGGAGCGATGGAAGGTAGCTGGTACATGAACCGCGTGTTTGGCGATACGTTAGGTTAGTGAGTGATGCGACGCTTGCGTGCGTGCGTGCGTCGGAGGTGTGTGTATGTGTGTGTGTGTGTGTGTGTGTGCGTGCGTGCGTGCGTGCGTGCGTGCGTGCGTGCGTGCGTGCGTGCGTCGGAGGTGTGTTTATGTGTGTGTG
>NW_014621906.1:0-269 GCF_000485595.1 Priapulus caudatus | reverse complement strand
TACATGATTCACAGACTAGATGATCCACAGACTTCATCCACAGACTACATGATTCACAGACTTCATCCACAGACTACATGATCTACAGACTACATGATCCACAGGCTACATGATCCACAGACTACATGATCCACAGACTACATGATCCACAGACCACATGATCCACAGACCACATGATCCACAGACCACATGATCCACAGACCACATGATCCACAGACTACATGAACCGCAGACCACATGATCCACAGACTACATGATCCACAGACCAC
>NW_014621905.1:0-269 GCF_000485595.1 Priapulus caudatus | reverse complement strand
GCACACACACAGGCACGCACGCGCGCGAGCACACACACAGGTACGCACGCGCGCGCACATACACACAGGTACGCACGCGCGCGCGCTCGCACACACACACACACATAGGCACGCACGCGCGCACACACACAGGCACGCACGCGCGCGCGCGCACACACACACACACAGGCACGCACGCACGCACGCACACGCACATGCAGGCACGCACGCACACGCACAGGCACGCACGCACACACGCATATACACACACACACACACACACACACACA
>NW_014621904.1:0-269 GCF_000485595.1 Priapulus caudatus | reverse complement strand
CTCCAACTCCTTCTCATCTGCTTCCTCGTCCACCCACTTTCTTCCTCTCTTTCCCGTCCCATGCTTCTCCTTCCCCTCTCCGTCATTCTCTGCTACAATTTAAATTTATTCCTGCTACATATTCCACTGCTCCTCCTCATCCTCTTTCCCTGCTTAGTGCTTTTTGTTTGTAGCGTTCATAGCGAGTAGGAAAAATGAGTTTGTAGGAAAGGCTCGATCTCTTTCTGACTGTAGCGGTAGGAGAGATCCAGTAACATCAGGAGTGTCAG
>NW_014621903.1:0-269 GCF_000485595.1 Priapulus caudatus | reverse complement strand
AACTGCAAGAGGTTACGAATACTTAACTTAGTCCGTCCGATTTCCATCGCAATGGTAATCGGTATATCCAGAATGACATCTAGTTTAACGTCACCACCTGGCTCATTTGCATTTTCAAGGCGTGTTGCAGCAACCGGCTGAAAATCATCGACTTTATCATTAGAGGCGTCGTCACCCTGCTCTTCCATAGCAGCGGCCCACTCATCGGCCATAGCATCCTGATCTACTGCATCTACTGCATCTACTGCATCTTCTACATCATCACTCAT
>NW_014621901.1:0-269 GCF_000485595.1 Priapulus caudatus | reverse complement strand
CTTCTCTCGCTCTCACTCTTCTCGTCTCTGTCTCTCTCTCACATACACACTCTCCCTCGCTCCCCTCCTCCCCCTCTCTATCCCTCCCCCGCACGCACGTTACCTTACGTACAGTGCAGACCGACCTGCAACCCGGTAGCCTGCCTGAAATCAATGCATCATGCAGCAGCGAACAGCCCCCGACAACACGCTGTAGTTCCAGATTAATACCGCACGCACGCACATCACAACATGCACGCACGCAGCCACGCAAGCACGCAAGCAGACAC
>NW_014621900.1:0-269 GCF_000485595.1 Priapulus caudatus | reverse complement strand
CGATATTCGAATCAAAACCCGGACGAACCACGTGAGTGCCATCACTCATACGCTTACCTGTCTCACGGCCGTAGATGCGGGTGAAGTGTTCAGCCGAGCCGTCGATGTCAGTAATCTTCTTCACCGTAGTGACGCCTTTCACTGCCCATACACCTGGCGCAGTTTCAACTGCTGTACCACCGACTACCGTTGCATCAGGAGACACCCAGTCAACCAGTGTTTGATCCATGAACTGACTGCTTACCGCCTCGCCTTTCTTACCATCAAGA
>NW_014621899.1:0-269 GCF_000485595.1 Priapulus caudatus | reverse complement strand
GCCTGCTTTGGTCTGCTCTTTCAATAGGCTATCGACGCTCTTTCCCAGTGACGCAAGATAATCTGCAATACTCCAGGCGATCTTTTTACCGTTCGTGCTGATCTCAATACCACTCACTAAGTCTGACTGCGACTTCAAACTGAATATGTTTTTGATTGCCAAGTATGTCTTTGATTGCTGATTCAATTGCAGCGCACTGTTTTTTTGGTAAGGTGAAGGCAGTGCGAACAAGTAGTGGGCTGGTTGAGGTTTTAAAGGCAGACTTCAAC
>NW_014621898.1:0-269 GCF_000485595.1 Priapulus caudatus | reverse complement strand
ATACCTGAAGGAAGGTAGCAGTGTATAATATGAAGGAAGGTATAGCAGTGTGGTATCTACACTAGATGAGATTATGTGAATGAAGGTAGCAGTGTGGTGTCCACACTAGATGAGATTATATGGAGGAAGGTAGCAGTGTGGTGTCTACACTAGATGAGATTATATGGAGGAAGGTAGCAGTGTGGTATCTACACTAGATGAGATTATTTGAAGGAAGGTAGCAGTGTGGTGTCTACACTAGATGACGGGCCCGTCATCTAGTGTAGATG
>NW_014621897.1:0-269 GCF_000485595.1 Priapulus caudatus | reverse complement strand
ATGAGGCTAGCTTGGATGAGGCTATTTGGATAAGGCTAGCTTGGATGAGGCTACTTGGATGAGGCTAGCTTGGATGAGGCTAGCTTGGATGAGGCTAGCTTGGATGAGGCTATAGCTTGGATGAGGCTAGCTTGGATGAGGCTAGCTTGGATGAGGCTAGCTTGGATGAGGCTAGCTTGGATGAGGCTAGCTTGGATGAGGCTATAGCTTGGATGAGGCTAGCTTGGATGAGGCTACTTGGATGAGGCTAGCTTGGATGAGGCTATAGC
>NW_014621896.1:0-269 GCF_000485595.1 Priapulus caudatus | reverse complement strand
GATATTGTAAACCTGCACTTTGTTTCGCGAGATGAAAAGGTGCAAATTACCAAGATTAATGAGTGCGTTGGCACCTTTGCTTTTTGTAGCTTCAAAGTGGTACGTAGTCTTTTGGTAGACGAAGATACAGAAGAGTTTGATGAAGTGTGGGATTTTATTTAAGTAGGCTCAATGAGTGTAATGAGCTATTAGCTAAAAACTTGAGCATTACAAGTCTTTTACTTTTCTGGGGTGAAAGACCCCATTTTTAAAAAGTGCGCGGTGTGACG
>NW_014621895.1:0-269 GCF_000485595.1 Priapulus caudatus | reverse complement strand
CCATCCATCAAGCTATCCATCCATCTACCCATCCATCCATCCATCTATCCATCCATCCATCCCATACCATCCCATCCCATCCCATCCCATCCCATCGCATCCCATCGCATCTCATCCCATCCCATGCCATGGCATGCCATGCCATCCTATCTCATCCATCTATCCACCCATTCATTTATCCGTCTATCCATCCATCCATCCAGTCAGCAATCCATCCATTTATCCATCCATCCATCTATCCATCCATCCATTCATCTATCCATCCATCC
>NW_014621894.1:0-269 GCF_000485595.1 Priapulus caudatus | reverse complement strand
CCTTATCGTTTTTTCCCCATGCCTGATAAAGAAAGCCAAGATTTGTTTGTTGTTGAGATATTCCATCCATTTGTTTTAATTGCTGATAAATTTGTAATGACGTTAAATGCGATGCTTCTGACTCGGCGAAGCTCTTCTGACTACGTAACAGGATGCCGAGATTACCGTGCTGATCAGCAATTCCTTTTTCTGGTTGATTGATTGATTGATTAACAATGACTTTTTGAATAAATCTTTTGCTTCGATTGCTTGATTTAGCTGTTGGTGGA
>NW_014621893.1:0-269 GCF_000485595.1 Priapulus caudatus | reverse complement strand
CTCTCTCTCTCTCTCTCTCTCTCTCTCTCTCTCTTTCTCTTTTTCTCCCGTCTCAAATTTTCCCGCCTCTTCGCCGCTGCAAAATGTATTTAGCAGCTGATATTTCGACGTGATTTGTATCTCGCTTATCGCTAAGACGTATATTTTAGATTTTCGAGTTCACGGACACGTGCGTTCGCCTGCCGATCGCGCGCTGCGTGCACGCACACACGCCGTGCACGCACACACGCCGTGCACGCACACACGCCGCTAGCAAATACGAATCCCGC
>NW_014621892.1:0-269 GCF_000485595.1 Priapulus caudatus | reverse complement strand
AAACACACACACACGCACGCACGCACGCACGCACGCACGCACGCGCGCGCGCACAAACACGCACGCACGCACGCACGCACGCACGCACGCACGCACGCACGCACGCACGCACGCACGCACGCACACACACACACACACACACACACACACACACACATATCATCAAGAGCAGATAAAGAAGATACCTTCTTTATCTGCTCTTGATATCATGAGTAGATAATAGGGAAATATATACACGGGAAAGATCAACAAATAGGTTATAGCCATAA
>NW_014621891.1:0-269 GCF_000485595.1 Priapulus caudatus | reverse complement strand
GTAGTACCTGATACGGCAACGACCCCTTCACCTCAACTTACAGCCTTCAGGTTCTGTACTATGTACAGTGTACGCGCAAGCGGTGACTGCGGAATGCGTTTATATTAGTTATATTATTATTAGTTAATTATTAGTTAATTATTTATTATTATTATTAGTTTTATATTAGTTTATATTAGGTTTATTTCCCAGATCCGAATGGATATCGGTCTACTGTAGGATATCGTAATAATCATTTCTAGGTCAACGAAATCCAGAGAGATGGCGTT
>NW_014621890.1:0-269 GCF_000485595.1 Priapulus caudatus | reverse complement strand
AAGCTTGCTAGCAGGCCTGTAGGCTTCGTAAGGGGCTTGTTAGCTTGCTAGCAGGACTGTAGGCTTCTTAAGGGGCTTGTTAGCTTGCTAGCAGGCATGTAGGCTTGTTAATTGGTTATAAGCTTGCTAGCAGGACTGTAGGCTTGTTAAGGGGCTTGTTAGCTTGCTAGCAGGCCTGTAGGCTTGTTAATTGGTTATAAGCTTGCTAGCAGGACTGTAGGCTTTTTAAGGCGCTTGTTAGCTTGCTAGCAGGCCTGTAGGCTTCTTAA
>NW_014621889.1:0-269 GCF_000485595.1 Priapulus caudatus | reverse complement strand
TCTGCGGCTCTTGTTATCGTATCCTGACAAAACTAATGATAATTTTCATTTCCAGATATTTTTATTCATTTTTTTCATCGATTGTTATTAGTAAAAAAAAGCGAAAGTTGCGGCGAGTTGGAACATGCTCTCATGTCTACATCTCTCATGCATTGAAAGTATCAAGCCTGAAAGTCTGGCAGTCTGAATATCTCATTCAAGTACTCCTCTTCAACTCTAGTAGTTGCATACGTAAGCGTGTTTTGCCGCCACAGCGTGCAAATGCAGAA
>NW_014621888.1:0-269 GCF_000485595.1 Priapulus caudatus | reverse complement strand
TCTCTCTCTCTCTCTCTCTCTCTCTCTCTCTCTCTCTCTCTCTCTCTCTCTCTCTCTCTCTCTCTCTCTCTCTCTCTCTCTCTCTCTCTCTCTCTCTCTCTCTCTCTCTCTCTCTCTCTCTCTCTCTCTGAAGCACTCACACCTCGCCGATGTGTGTACGTACGCGCGTAGACGTGTGCATGACATTGCTGTACCGCGTAGGAGGAGGTGTTATCATCCTCCTCCCCCACAGCTACCAGCATGCCTCCCCTGCCTATATATATATATAT
>NW_014621887.1:0-269 GCF_000485595.1 Priapulus caudatus | reverse complement strand
ATAGTGTATAGTAGTATGCAGTATGCACTATGCACTATGCAATATGCGCATAGTGCATGGTGTATAGTGCATAGTGCATAGTGCATAGTGCATAGTGCATAGTGCATAATGCATAGTGCATAGTGCATAGTGCATAGTGCATAGTGCATAGTGATCGTGCATCGTGCATAGTGCATAGTGCATAGTGCATAATGCATAATGCATAATGCACAGTGCATAATGCATAATGCATAGTGCATAGTGCATACGGCATACACTATAGTGCATAG
>NW_014621886.1:0-269 GCF_000485595.1 Priapulus caudatus | reverse complement strand
CACACACACACACACACACGCACACACACACATACTACACACACACACACACACACACATACACACACACACACACGCACACGCACGCACGCACGCACGCACGCACGCACACACACACACACATGTGCGCACGCACGCACGCACTCACACACACACACCTGATCATGCCTAGCTCACACGCACACAAACACGTACGCACGCACGCACGCACGCACGCACACACACACACACACACACACACACACACACACACACACACACACACACAC
>NW_014621885.1:0-269 GCF_000485595.1 Priapulus caudatus | reverse complement strand
AGAGAGAAGAGAGAGAGAGAAAGGAGAGAGAGCGAGAGAGAGCGCGCACGAGGAAGAGAGAGAGAGAGAGCGTAAGGAAAAGAAAGAGAGAGAGAGAGAGAGCGTAAGAAAAAGAGAGAGAGAAAGAGCGCGTAAAGAAAAGAGAAAGAAAAAGAGAGAGGAAGATAGAGAGAGAGAGGGGGGAAGAGACAGAGAGAAAGAGAGAGCGCGAGAAAGAAAAGAGAGAGAGAGCAGAGAGAGAGAGAGAGAGAGAGAGAGAGAGAAAAAGG
>NW_014621884.1:0-269 GCF_000485595.1 Priapulus caudatus | reverse complement strand
AGAGCTTCACTACGCGCCCGACTGTTTCCTACCCTTTTTCATTTCTGCCCTCATAAATGCGATGATAGAAAAGATAACGGTAACACCAACAAATATCTCAACAAAGAATGAATAGTCAAAGTAATAACCATCACTACGCGGGTCATAAGTGGTGCAGAAGAGTTTGATCTTATTGCTCAAGCTATCAAAAAATGACTGCTCGGGCTGCCTTCTGCCTAATACCAACTCAAGCAAAGGATCGACTAGCAATGGTGTTTCGAATACCTGAC
>NW_014621883.1:0-269 GCF_000485595.1 Priapulus caudatus | reverse complement strand
ACCGACCCACCCAACAACTCCACATACCCCCCCCCCACCCGACGAACCCAACCACCAACCCACACACCCATCCACATACAAACCCACCAACACCACCACCGACCCACCCAACCACCCACATACACCCACCCACCCGACCATCTCAACCAACCAACCACCCACCCACCCAACCACCCACCCACCCAACCAACCATCCAACCACCCAACCAACCACCCAGCCACCCAACAACCACCCATCCACAAACCCACCCACCCAACCAACCACCCAG
>NW_014621882.1:0-269 GCF_000485595.1 Priapulus caudatus | reverse complement strand
TTTGCTCTTTGCTCTTTGCTCTTTGCTCTTTGCTCTTTGCTCTTTGCTCTTTGCTCTTTGCTCTTTGCTCTTTGCTCTTTGCTCTTTGCTCTTTGCTCTTTGCTCTTTGCTCTTTGCTCTTTGCTCTTTGCTCTTTGCTCTTTGCTCTTTGCTCTTTGCTCTTTGCTCTTTGCTCTTTGCTCTTTGCTCTTTGCTCTTTGCTCTTTGCTCTTTGCTCTTTGCTCTTTGCTCTTTGCTCTTTGCTCTTTGCTCTTTGCTCTTTGCTCTTT
>NW_014621881.1:0-269 GCF_000485595.1 Priapulus caudatus | reverse complement strand
TGTGTGTGTGTGTGTGTGTGTGTGTGTGTGTGTGTGTGTGTGTGTGTGTGTGTGTGTGTGTGTGTGTGTGTGTGTGTGCATATATATATATATGTATATATATGTATACCGTATATATATATATATATATATGTATGTACATTCATGTGGCGCCACCCCGCTCACTACGGGGCCAAATCATTCTATCAACGGCTATATGTGATGGGCGAAGAGGAGGAAGAGGAATATAGATAGAGAAAGTGGGAAGAGAAAGAGAGAGAAAGAACGAG
>NW_014621880.1:0-269 GCF_000485595.1 Priapulus caudatus | reverse complement strand
ACCCAGTGATCGTTGGTAGCAATGCTGATAATGTTAGTGATCTTGTTGTTCAGGTAACTTTTGAAGGCGATGTTGTCGCGGTCGATGCCTCTAGCGGCGATATGAGATGGCAGCGAAGCTTAGAAAATAAAATTCAAAGTGCGCCTTTGGTGGTTACGAATGATGGCCTTGAGTCTTTGGTCATTGCTGATACCGAGGCATATATGTACATTCTAGATTCGGATGATGGAGATATCCGTTTCAACGCTAAAGTGGTCGGTGCTCGCCGC
>NW_014621879.1:0-269 GCF_000485595.1 Priapulus caudatus | reverse complement strand
GTCCCCATTCTTCGAAAAGGTGTACACAGTCATCGACGTGACGACCTAGGTCGTAAGCCAAATCGTCACGGGTAATGCCCATGAGATCGTTAGACACCATGCGTGCATAATCTGCTGGATCGTTTTCGTCACCGATGTAGGTGTTGATCGCAGAAAGACCCTGTGCAACAGCACCTGAACGATCCATTGCTGCTTTGTCGACAAGACGAACTTTAATGTCGACGCCTTGTGCTTTTGCCTGATCCATCCAAGGACCTAATTCGTAGGCC
>NW_014621878.1:0-270 GCF_000485595.1 Priapulus caudatus | reverse complement strand
TCGTGGTTTCTGTTGTGTTAACAAGGCAACAAAGTAAAGTAAATGTATGATAAACGTGAATATGAATAATTGACATGGTATGACTAAAATATGAATGTGAAATAAATAAGTAAACGCCCATAAATAAGTGTAAACCCCCGTGTAGTCGTCAGAGAATCCCTCGTCCCCACCACACACCCACACCCTCCGCCACACAACCACACCCCTCCCCCACACAACCACACCCTCCCCCACACAACCCACCCTCCCAACCATACACCCACACCCTCG
>NW_014621877.1:0-270 GCF_000485595.1 Priapulus caudatus | reverse complement strand
TCTCTCTCTCTCTCTCTCTCTCTCTCTCTCTCTCGCTCGGTGCGCGCGCTCTCTCGCTCTCTCTCGCTCGTGCGTGCGCTCTCTCTCTCTCTCTCTCTCGCTCGTGCGTGCGCTCTCTCGCTCTCTCTCTCGCTCTCACTCTTTCTCTCGCTCTCTCTCACACACACTCTCTCACACACTCCCTCTATCCCACTGTCTCTTGCTCTTTCTCTCTCTCTCTCTCTCTCTCTCTCTCGTTCTCCCCCTCTCTCTCGTTCTCTTTCATTCTCC
>NW_014621876.1:0-270 GCF_000485595.1 Priapulus caudatus | reverse complement strand
CACACGATACATTTTACACCTTTATATAATCTTTTAATTATTATTCATACCCCTATAGCTAATACATAGTATTTGAAATAGTCCGCTAGCCTAGCAGTTTTATACGCTAACAACAGGGTAAAACACATAGGGGCTGCTTGTTTTACCGTTATTGTCCATCATAGTGAGCGATAATACTCTTTGATTTTTGTCGCCATTAGTTTTCGTCTTAATGTCAAAAAAATCGTTGTAGTCGTCAATGCTCATTTGCCGAATTTCAGTCGGCACACA
>NW_014621875.1:0-270 GCF_000485595.1 Priapulus caudatus | reverse complement strand
CTCGTGTGGGGTGAGAGACGGTGCGCCCAGAGCAAGCATAAAAAACGCGGATCAAATACCCGATGCCGTACCGACAACTCTACCCCAAAGTGTTTATGGTAATCCAGATTCATACACTGTTTTTGGTAAAACTTATCATGTGATGGATAGCTCGGAAGGGTTTCGCCAACAGGGCATAGCGTCTTGGTATGGCACAAAATTTCATGGCCGCAGAACATCAAGCGGCGAACCCTATGATATGTATGCGATGACAGCCGCTCATAAGACCTT
>NW_014621874.1:0-270 GCF_000485595.1 Priapulus caudatus | reverse complement strand
CTACACTAGTTTGGGACGCCGACCCCGACTCTATTTTCGCAAACGTAATCCGAGGTGCTAAACGGTCTATGGCTAAACCACGATTGGGCCACGATTTGGCCACGATGATGGCCAGAATGCGAGTTTAGAATTTCAACACGAGTCCCAATGCAACCAAAAGTGAAACACAGTGATAAGTATATGTGGGATATCAATATGTAATCCCACGGCAAATAACTGCAAGGAAACTCTAAGAGGCATTATTGATAAACACAGGGAACAAAAGAAAAA
>NW_014621873.1:0-270 GCF_000485595.1 Priapulus caudatus | reverse complement strand
ATTGGGCCAGCCGTATAAAGCGCGAAATTTTCCAAAATAAAGCGGTCATTCATCTTTCAACTTCACCTGGATCCGGGGGAGCCGGCAATATTTTGGAAACTGCAAATCGCTCAGCCTCCTATTTCGGAGCCGATCTTAAAGGCAGTCTTTCTATCCCGAGTTTTTATGAAAATTTCGATCTCGAAAAAGGAGAGTTGAAAAACACCGACATCAAACAGCGATTGCTTCAAACGATTAATACCTTATTACCGTCAACTTAAATCACATTTT
>NW_014621872.1:0-270 GCF_000485595.1 Priapulus caudatus | reverse complement strand
ATGAACGAACAAACATTAGACTTAAGAGACATCCATTTACCCGAGCCAATTTCCTGGTGGCCGATTGCACCTGGTTGGTGGGTGCTGGTTGCAGCCATCATCTTATTAATTACTATTATTATTTTTTCTCGAAAAATGTATAAGAGAAAACAACTAAAAAGAGATGTACATGCAGAGTTAGAAACAATAAAACAACAATTTCAAGAAGCCAGTAATAAATCACAACTAGCGAAATCATTATCCATTTTATTAAGGCGTGCAAGTATCAGC
>NW_014621871.1:0-270 GCF_000485595.1 Priapulus caudatus | reverse complement strand
CGGCAGGTTGTCGGCAAGCGAGAGCCATAGTCCGCGCAGGTACATCGCTGCGAGCAGCACGGGCCAGGCCTTGCCGTAGAGGGCGAACGAAGCCGCATAAAGGGTGAGCGACGCAAACCAGTCGCGCCGCGCGCGGCGGCGCCTCACGGGATCGGCGGCGTGGTTCGCGAAGAGCCGCTGCACCTGCATGCCTTCGCGACCGTGCGCCCCCACGCCGCGCTCGATGATCGCGCGTGCGAACCGCACAGGCATCAGCGCCAGCAGCGGCAA
>NW_014621870.1:0-270 GCF_000485595.1 Priapulus caudatus | reverse complement strand
GGCAGGCATCAGCCATTTGCCGATGTAGCGAAACAGTACTGTTAGAAATGCCCGTTGGCGTGAGATCGTACAAAGCCCGCGCATGATATACCGGGTTGACACGGGAGACCAGACTGTCGCTAAAAGAACCGTCTGGTTGAATAAAGATACGTGTTTTTTTTGTTATAGGATCAATGGATAGGACTGGAACTTGCCAATCCTGCGTGTTTTGGGGTGGTTGAGATTTGGGTGCCGTTTGGTAGCTGGTTGTTTCAGCTGCCAATGGCAGGC
>NW_014621869.1:0-270 GCF_000485595.1 Priapulus caudatus | reverse complement strand
GGGGCGTGCGTGCGTGCACATGTGCGGGGCGTGCGTGCGTGCACATGTGCGGGGCGTGCGTGCGTGCACATGTGCGGGGCGTGCGTGCGTGCACATGTGCGGGGCGTGCGTGCATGCACATGTGCGGGGCGTGCGTGCGTGCACTTGTGCGGGGCGTGCGTGCGTGCACATGTGCAGGGCGTGCGTACGTGCAGGGCATACAGGGCGTGCGTTCTCGCGTGCGTGCGTTCTCGCGTGCGTATGTGTGTGTGTGTGTGTGTGTGTGCGTGC
>NW_014621867.1:0-270 GCF_000485595.1 Priapulus caudatus | reverse complement strand
ATCACCACCTGGAGGTTTAGCAAGCCAGTACGTAGGTCATGCAGGCAGGCTCCCCCTCCCTCCCCTCCCTCCCCTCACCATCACCCACCTGGAGGTTTAGCAAGCCAGTACGTAGGTCATGCAGGCAGGCTCCCCTCCCCTCCCCTCCTCCCCCTCTCCCCCTCCCCATCACCCACCTGTAGGTTTAGGAAGCCAGTACGTAGGTCATGCAGGCAGCTCCTCCCCCTCCCCTCCTCCCTCCCCCTCCCCTCCCCCTCCCCCTCACCCACC
>NW_014621866.1:0-270 GCF_000485595.1 Priapulus caudatus | reverse complement strand
AGGAGAGGGGAGAAGGTGGATGAGGAGGAGAAGGTTGAGAAGGTGGAGGAGGAGGAGGAGAGGAGGAAAGGAGGAGAGGAGTATGAAGAAGAGAGGGAGAACGTGGAGAGAAGGTGGTGGAGGAGAGGAGGTGGAGGAGGAGGAGGAGGAGGAGAGGATGTGGAGGAATAGGAGAGGGAGAACGTGGAGAGAACGTGTTGGAGGAGGAGGAGGAGGGGAGAAGGTGGAGAAGGAGGAGGAGGGAGAGTAAGGTGGAGGAGGAGGAGGAGA
>NW_014621865.1:0-270 GCF_000485595.1 Priapulus caudatus | reverse complement strand
GGCCGGTTATTTTATTATTGCACGGCTTCCCCGAGCTGGCTTATAGCTGGCGTAAGATCATGTTGCCACTGGCCGAGGCAGGCTATCATGTTATCGCACCTGATCAGCGTGGCTATGGTCGTACCACTGGCTGGGATCCAGACTATGACGGGATCTCACCCCTTTTCGATTATTGAATTTAGTCCGCGATGCAGTCGCATTAATATCGGCTTTGGGTTACGCCTCGGTAAAGACAGTGATAGGACACGACTTCGGTTCTGCCGTTGCGGC
>NW_014621864.1:0-270 GCF_000485595.1 Priapulus caudatus | reverse complement strand
TTCCTCCTCCCTCCCTCCTCTCTCTCTCTCTCTCTCTCTCACACACACACACACACACACACACTGTCTCTCTCTGTCTGTCTGTCTCTCTCCCTCGCAATATTTTTGTTGACGCACGCACGCACGCACGCACACACACTACCCCCCCACCACACACACACCGGTGCGCGCAAACACACCGGTGCGCGCAAACACACACGCACACACACACACACACACAGCACACGAACACGCACAGACACACACACGCACACACACACACACACACAC
>NW_014621863.1:0-270 GCF_000485595.1 Priapulus caudatus | reverse complement strand
CTGAACCAAATCTTGGCTTATCACAATCGAGTGATAATGAACAAGACACAGTGGTTGTCGATATGGCCAGTGATGACCTTGTTCAGATAAAACACTCAGAACGTGCCGCGCGTATCGCTCTGGGTGTCTCTGCAGTTGGTTTGTATTATCCTCCGATGGCTCTAGTCTCTTTGCCATTCATTGGTTACAGCGCATACAACTGGTTGCGCACTCGATATCCATTCGAACTGCCTTGGCGCAAGTCGCCAATGAGTATTTTGGCTACTCTCG
>NW_014621862.1:0-270 GCF_000485595.1 Priapulus caudatus | reverse complement strand
AATATGCATTACACACCATACATCACACAATTACAGAGAAACGCAACGGTTAACGTTGGTTAATATTAACATCGTGTGAGGCAATGCTTATATGCCTCGTCTCTGGTAAAAAAGATTTACGTGGGCGCGTAATATCAGAATTTTTTGTAGGTGCACTGGTGTAGTAATTCTCCCAAGTAAATGTGTGGCCAACGAAGCAGAATTTTTACATAGCTTTAAAACCCTATATAAACCCTATAGCTATGAAAGTTGATAACTCTCTTGATTAAT
>NW_014621861.1:0-270 GCF_000485595.1 Priapulus caudatus | reverse complement strand
AGAGAGAGAGAGAGAGAGAGAGAGAGAGAGAGAGAAATGTCGTAAATCGTAGTAAAAAAATGCCAATAATTTTTGATTGTACAGAGCAGTGACGCAGATGTCTATATATATATGTTCCCAATCTTCGTGATCTCACGCGCTCTGCCACGCCCTTCCTCAACCCCACCCTCGAAGTAAAATCACACACGAACACCCTTGTAGATAAAAAAACAAATTCAAATAACAGGTTAAGGGTGTTTAAAATTTAATTAGCGAGCTTTAGAGATGTAC
>NW_014621860.1:0-270 GCF_000485595.1 Priapulus caudatus | reverse complement strand
TCGCAGCTTGCTATATATGTGCAACACAGCATGCAACAATGCAACATCGCAGCTTGCTATGTGTAACACAGCACACAACAATGCAACATTGCAGCTTGCTATATGCAACATCGCAGCAATACAACATCGCAGCTTGCTATATGCAACATTGCAGCTTGCTATATATGTGCAACACAGCACGCAGCAATGCAACATCGCAGCTTGCTATATGCAACATCGCAGCAATGCAACATCGCAGCTTGCTATATGCAACATCGCAGCAATGCAACA
>NW_014621859.1:0-270 GCF_000485595.1 Priapulus caudatus | reverse complement strand
GCGCGCGCGCGTGTGTGTACCGCGTGTGTGTAAGCATGCCTACCTCGTGTACTCCACCTTGCGACCTCCCCCCATGAGCGGGGGCGCGGCAAAGTTGAACCAGATCAGTCCAAACAGCACCTTACAGGAAGCCGCATCACCGGCTAGCGGGGTCAACTTAAGGTCATCTTCACTGCCCTACAGAAAGAAAACCATGCGTGTGATGCTGCTGGTAGTGTGAAAGTGTTTCTCAATCATGTTTCTTTCTTTTTTCTCTCTCTCTCTCTCTCT
>NW_014621858.1:0-270 GCF_000485595.1 Priapulus caudatus | reverse complement strand
CTCTCCAGTTGGTGTACGCTTCACCTTGCTCCACTAACGCTTCCCCCCGTCACTTCTCTCCAGGTGGTGCGCGCTCACCTTGCTCCACTAACGCTTCCCCCCGTCATTCTCTCCAGTTGGTGCGTGCTCACCTTGCTTCACTAACGTTTACCCCCCGTCATTCTCTCCAGGTGGTGCGCGCTTACCTTACTCCACTCTGCTTCCGCCAGCTGTCTCTCCAGTTGCTCTACTAACGTTTTCCCCCGTCATTCTCTTCAGGTGGTGCGCGCT
>NW_014621857.1:0-270 GCF_000485595.1 Priapulus caudatus | reverse complement strand
AGAGAGAGAGAGAGGGACAGAGAGAGGTGGGCGGGGCGACTACTCGCAGCTGACACATCGCTAGTGTATTATCGGTAAATCTATAAATAATGTTATAATAATAATAAATAATAAATAATAAGTGTTTATCTATAGGCCTTGGTCTGGATTACCGGTCAGGTCCAGAACTGTGTTCTCATCTCACCTCATAGTAGTCCAGAGCCTTACATACACCATACATGCAGCAGGAAGATATTACCATATCTAAATAGCGAGCGCGAAGGAGAGGGA
>NW_014621856.1:0-270 GCF_000485595.1 Priapulus caudatus | reverse complement strand
GAGCATAGAAAACGCCGGGTAGACTGCCATCATCTATAGAATTCTTCCCCGCCCATCCTCCCCTTAAATACGACAGGTACGCATTCCGTTTCGGTGGCAAAACCCTCTCCCATAGCGAGGATCTGTCCCCCGCATAAACGCTCTTGAGTGTTGTTAACCTCCTCTTTCTTTTGACTTATTTACGAGAAGTATTGATTTTGTCGCTTGACGCTCAAGCTCATTAGAATTACTGTGACCTTATTCGATAGAGTCTTAGTAGTGGGGGGGATG
>NW_014621855.1:0-270 GCF_000485595.1 Priapulus caudatus | reverse complement strand
GGGTAGAGAATCGTGGCAATAGTAAAGATGAGGTAGAGTATCGTGGCAATGGTAAAGATGGGGTAGAGAATCGTGGCAATAGTAAAGATGAGGTAGAGTATCGTGGCAATAGTAAAGATGGGAAAGAGGATCGTGGCAATAGTAAAGATGAGGTAGAGAATAGTGGCAATAGTAAAGATGGGAAAGAGGATCGTGGCAATAGTAAAGATGAGGTAGAGAATAGTGGCAATAGTAAAGATGGGGAAAGAGGATCGTGGCAATAGTAAAGAT
>NW_014621854.1:0-270 GCF_000485595.1 Priapulus caudatus | reverse complement strand
GGTTCTGGAAGATGGCCAGATTCAGCCGGTCGGCAGCGAACGCAGTCGGCAGGTCAATGTCAGGGTGGTGGCCGCCACCAATATCCCGCTGGAAAAAGCGGTGAGTCAGGGGGATTTTCGCGCCGACCTCTATCATCGCTTGGCGGTGTTACGTATCCATCTCCCTGCGCTCCGTGACCGGAGTGAAGATATCCCGCTGCTGGTTGAACATTTTCTGCAGCAATTCAACGCCCGTTATCAGAAACAGATTCAACGTTTAACCCCAGAGGC
>NW_014621853.1:0-270 GCF_000485595.1 Priapulus caudatus | reverse complement strand
CAGCTAGTCTAGTCAATGAGATATTGTCAACCGATTGTCAACCGATTGTCAACCGATGGCGATATGTCAAAAATTTGCCTACTAAATAAGGAACATTTTTACATATACGAAATGACTCCAAAGTCCAAAATAACGCTATATCCCACAATTCCACAAATCATTGCGCAGCCGCTCTTTTGTTTTGATGCTATTCTAGCAGACGACCTGCGATGACCATGAACGAACGCATGACGAACGGCTAAAGGTAAGTACCTAATATTTTAAATTCAA
>NW_014621852.1:0-270 GCF_000485595.1 Priapulus caudatus | reverse complement strand
GTGATTGGTTCATGGCTGAGATTACTGACTTTCCATGGTTGCGATAGAAAGCCGTGTAAGGCCTACCTGTGCCGCTGCATCCATCGCTGTCACTACGGCTTGATGTGGTGTTTTCGCATCGGCCTTCAAGATGACAGCAATGTCTTTGTTTTCGTTCATGGTGCTAATTAGAGCCTGCTTGAGTGTTTTTTCGTGGTGTTAATAAGCTGTTTATCGTTGATGTAGTATCGACCTTTTGCGTCGATAGCCAATACCAGAGCTTCGCTATTC
>NW_014621851.1:0-270 GCF_000485595.1 Priapulus caudatus | reverse complement strand
GAGAGAGAGAGAGGAGGCATATAACTTGTCAGCGTGGCGAGTCGGCATGCTCGCCGTGTTGCGTGTGATTGCTGGTGACACTAACGTTCCCTTCGTCTCGCTACAAGCGGCAACGCGGCGCCGCTGCTGCTGCTGCTGCTGCTGCTGCGGCTGCTACTGCTGCTATTACTGCTGCTGTTGCTGCTGCTGCTGCTGCTGCTGCTGCGGCTGCTACTGCTGCTATTACTGCTGCTGTTGCTGCTGCTGCTGCTGCTGCTGCTGCTGCTGCTG
>NW_014621850.1:0-270 GCF_000485595.1 Priapulus caudatus | reverse complement strand
GCACAGGCTCAGAATACCGAGTCCAATGGTGCCGAAGTGCAATATGTCACCGACCAGTTACGTCTATCTCTCTATGCGCAAGCTGATTCTAAAAGCAAAGTTATTCAGCTACTCAGTTCAGGTAATAAACTTATTATCAAAGAGGTCGCGGGTCCCTACGCTAAAGTTACTACGCAGACCGGTAACGTCGGTTGGGTGAAACGTGGATTCATGGTATCAAACCCCACATCCAATATACTGTTAGAAGAGGTATCGAAAGAGAATTTATTG
>NW_014621849.1:0-270 GCF_000485595.1 Priapulus caudatus | reverse complement strand
GTCTCTTCCTCGCTCTCTGTATCTCTTCCTCACTCTCTGTATCTCTTCCTCACTCTCTGTATCTCTTCCTCGCTCTCTGTATCTCTTCCTCACTCTCTGTATCTCTTCCTCGCTCTCTGTGTCTCTTCCTCACTCTCTGTATCTCTTCCTCGCTCTCTGTATCTCTTCCTCGCTCTCTGTATCTCTTCTTCGCTCTCTGTATCTCTTCCTCACTCTCTGTATCTCTTCCTCGCTCTCTGTATCTCTTCCTCGCTCTCTGTATCCTCTTCT
>NW_014621848.1:0-270 GCF_000485595.1 Priapulus caudatus | reverse complement strand
TTTTCGTGCGAGATTTTTGAAAGATGGCTCCAAGTATTTAGACTGGTACCCGGTCGACAGTTCCACACGCTACACTAACGTCAGTGCAGCGAAGGATACTTGCCGGAGTGAAGGTGGCGAATGGGTACCAGTCTAACAAGTGTTGTGGTGGAACAGGAAAATTTGTATGATTGTTGGAAACGACTCGCTGACACTGTAGAAAGGGTCGGGAGGTGAAACGTAACAGGGTAAGGGTTAGGAATATTTTGCGGGAACGGACCGGAAACAAGG
>NW_014621847.1:0-270 GCF_000485595.1 Priapulus caudatus | reverse complement strand
CGGACGGGCGGGCGGGCGGTCGGAGGTGAATCCGTGAAGCCATTATTGATGCGGATTCAGCCCTGATGATGATGATGATGATGATGATGATGATGATGATGATGATGATGATGATGATGGTATGTTACCAACACTCACCGCTGCATCTCTCCCATGGATGGGGAGAAGGCGAATAGAGATAGGGAGAGTGGGAGAGAGCGAGTCAGAGAGAGAGAGCGAGAGAGACAGATAGAAAGTGAGAAATAGAGATAGAAAGTGAGAAATAGAGAT
>NW_014621846.1:0-270 GCF_000485595.1 Priapulus caudatus | reverse complement strand
ACACACACACACCGCACACACAAACACAACACACACAAACACACATACACACACACACACGCGCGCGCGCGCAAACACGCACACACGCACGCATGCACACACGCACGCACGCATGCACACACGCACACACGCACACACTCACACACTCACCCACGCACACACGCACGCACGCGCGCGCAAACACGCACACACGCACGCACGCACGCACGCACGCACGCACACACGCACCCACGCACACACTCACACACACACACGCACACACGCACACAC
>NW_014621845.1:0-270 GCF_000485595.1 Priapulus caudatus | reverse complement strand
TTGAATACATGTGCATACCGGTATTTTTACCATTTGTTAGCCAAGCCGAATATAAATCGGTACTTGGTTTTGCCAAACCTAAAGGGTCATCAGAAGCACAAATAACCAACATCGGTGGTGCATCTTTTGGTACGGTATACTCTCCGATTACGGTCATCCAAGGGTAAACTGGCACTATAAAATTTGGTTTGTTGTTTTCTGTGGCATTAAATGTCACCCCCATAGTTACCGCACCACCTGCAGAGAAGCCCATAAACCCTATTTTATTGG
>NW_014621844.1:0-270 GCF_000485595.1 Priapulus caudatus | reverse complement strand
TACGTGCGTACGTGCGTGCCTGCGTGCCTGCGTGCGTGCGTGTGTGCCTGCGTGCATACGTGCGTACGTGCGTGCCTGCGTGCCTGCGTGCGTGCGTGTGTGCCTGCGTGCATACGTGCGTACATGCGTGCCTGCGTGCGCGCTGCCTCGATTAGTCATACCAGCGCCATCATCATCATCAGTTTGTTTTGTCGTTCTCATCTTTCCTCTCTAATTTCCTCTCTAATTCTACTTTTCTCTCTAATCTAACTTCTCTAATTTCCTTTTATT
>NW_014621843.1:0-270 GCF_000485595.1 Priapulus caudatus | reverse complement strand
CTATATATATATATATATATATATATATATATAACCAACCGTGGTCTCTGTGTGGTTATGTGAATTTAAGGCATAACTATGCATGTGTACACGGGTACACGTTTAACACCGCGGTGTGTACACGTCCTGCGCGCGTGCGTGTGCGTGTGCGCGTGTGTGTGTGTGCGTGCGTGTGTGTGTATGCGCGCGTGTGAGTGTACGGGCATGTGCGTGTGTGAGTGTGTGTGTGTGTGAGTGTGTGTGCGCGCGTGTGTGTGCGTGTGTGTGTGT
>NW_014621842.1:0-270 GCF_000485595.1 Priapulus caudatus | reverse complement strand
CATAGTGCATAGTGCATAGTGCATAGCGCATAGTGGTGCACTATGCCATGCACTATGCACTATGCACTGTGCACTATGCACTCCATGCACCATGCACTATGCACCATGCACCATGTACTATGCACTATGCCCTATGCATGTATAGCGCATAGTGCATAGTGCATAGTGCATAATGCATAATGCATAGTGCATAATGCATAGTGCATAGTGCATAGTGTATAGTGCATACACTGTAGTGCATAGTGCATAGTGCATAGTGCATAGCGCATA
>NW_014621841.1:0-270 GCF_000485595.1 Priapulus caudatus | reverse complement strand
CAGTCAGGCCAACAATTTGACATATCTCCAGCGCCGTAACAGCGTGTTTGTGTTGGTGATTGATTCGTTGACGACTTGCGTGCGACATCTTGCGTGCTATACGGGCAGGGTTCAAGATCCGCACTGAACGGGAGAGAGAAAGAGAGAGACAGAGAGAGAGGAGAGAGAGAGGGGAGAGAGAGAGGAAGGGAGGAGAGCGAGGCGGGAGAGAGAGAGGAGAGGAGAGAGAGAGAGAGAGAGGAGAGAGAGAGAGAGAGAGAGAGAGAGAGA
>NW_014621840.1:0-270 GCF_000485595.1 Priapulus caudatus | reverse complement strand
TAAGGTGAAAAATAAAATAATAGAAGATTTATTAATAGTCATAACAGAGTTATTGGAAAATATCGTTGTAGCCATAGATGGACTGTTCTAATGTGGTTCTGGCTTTGCTTCCAGATAAACTGCCTAAGCCTTTAAATACAAATTGTACCAGTATTGAGTTGTCATAGGCATTGCTTATTGTGATTGAATTTTGCAAACGACGTTGTGCTAATAGCTGTATTGACCAGCAACAGCTATCGTAAGCTATGCCAGCAATTGCGTCGATGTTCT
>NW_014621839.1:0-270 GCF_000485595.1 Priapulus caudatus | reverse complement strand
TCTCGCTCTCTTTCTCTCTTTTCTCTCTCTCTTTCTCTCCCTCTCTCTCACTCACTCTCTGTCTGTCTCTCTCTCTCTCTTTTTTTCTCTCTCGCTCTCTTTCCCTCTCTCTCTCTTTCTCTCCTTCTCTCTCACTCACTCTCTGTCTCTTTCTCTCTCTCCCCCTCTCTCTCTATCTCTCGTTCTCTTTCTCTCTCTCTCTCTCTTCTCTCTTCCCCCTCTCTTTCTCTCTCTTTCTCTACCTCCCACACTGTCTCTCGCTCTCTCTCT
>NW_014621838.1:0-270 GCF_000485595.1 Priapulus caudatus | reverse complement strand
CGACGACATGAGAACAACGAGGCCGACGACGTAGGAACAACGAGGCCGACGACGTAGGAACAACGAGGCCGACGACATCAGGACAACGAGACTGACGACATGAGACCGTGTGAGTGCAGTCTTCCCGCTCCACTCGATTGTCCTATCATGCTCTATCTCTCCCCCTCCTCCTTCTCTCTCCCTCTCCTTCTCCCTCTTCTCTCTCTCTCGCGCGCTCTCTCTCTTCTCTCTCTCTCTCGCGCGCTCTCTCTCCCTCTCCCCCCTCTCTCT
>NW_014621837.1:0-270 GCF_000485595.1 Priapulus caudatus | reverse complement strand
CTACATCAAAAAAACCGTGATAGACGATATCGTCACCATCGATGGATGCATTAATCGCAGGGAATTTTTAAGTGCCTCGACAGAAGCTCTGACAAAAAATGACATAAAGCCTAGTTTTACACCGTGTTCTTTTACGAACTGATCCTGGTAACGCTTACGCAGCTCCATGATTGGCTTCAGATTCACCTCGTTAAACGTGGTCAAAATCGCCGCGTTATGCTGAGCCTCTAACAAACGCTCTGCGATACGTGAACGTAAACGTGTCATTGG
>NW_014621836.1:0-270 GCF_000485595.1 Priapulus caudatus | reverse complement strand
GACCTTGGGTAAAATTGCAGATGATGCTGCGGGTACCGATACCACGCATTTTTCTATCATCGACGCCGAGGGCAATATGGTCTCGGCGACCCTGTCGGTGAATTATCCCTTTGGCTCGGGCCTGATTGCTGAGGGTACTGGCGTCTTGCTCAACGACGAAATGGATGATTTTTCCGCCCGACCCGGAGTACCGAATGCCTATGGCTTGCTTGGTAGCGATGCGAATGCGATCCAGCCCGGAAAGCGCATGCTCTCCAGTATGACACCTGC
>NW_014621835.1:0-270 GCF_000485595.1 Priapulus caudatus | reverse complement strand
ACCTACCTCTCTCTCTCTCTCTCTTTCTTCTCTCTCTATCTATCTCTCTCTCGCTTTCCCCCTTCCTCTCTCTCTCTTGCTCTCTCTCCCTTTCTACTTTTCTCTTTATTTCTCTCGCTTTGTCTTTTTTGCACCTCACACTCTCATTCGTTATATATATATATACACTTACATATATAAACATATTCTTACTTCTTCTCTCTTTCTCTCTCACTCACTCTCACTGTCTCTCTCTCTCTCTCTCTCTCTCTCTCTCTCACTCTCTCTCTC
>NW_014621834.1:0-270 GCF_000485595.1 Priapulus caudatus | reverse complement strand
TTAATCATGATTAAGGACCGTAGCCAATCACGACAAGCACAGACATCAACATGGCTGCCGCTGCCATGGTGACGTCACCGATGACGCACGATGTTCGGGAATGGCGTTAGTAGCAGCTGTCACCATGACAGCAGCGTGTAGGAGAGAGACCGATGGGGAAGGAAGAAGGAGAGAACGTGTGCGTGCGTTCGTGTGTGCGTGTGAACGGTAGCTAAAGAGAGAGAGAGAGAGAGAGAGAGAGAGAGAGAGAGAGAGAGAGAGAGAGAGAGA
>NW_014621833.1:0-270 GCF_000485595.1 Priapulus caudatus | reverse complement strand
GTACGTGACCTCTCGCGCGACCTCGTACGTGACCTCCCGCGCGACCTCGTACGTGACCTCCCGCGCGACCTCGTACGTGACCTCCCGCGCGACCTCGTACGTGACCCTCGCGCGACCTCGTACGTGACCGCCCGCGCGACCTCGTACGTGACCTCCCACGCGACCTCGTACGTGACCTCTCGTACGACCTCGTACGTGACCTCTCGCGCGACCTCGTACGTGACCGCCCGCGCGACCTCGTACGTGACCTCCCGCGCGACCTCGTACGTG
>NW_014621832.1:0-270 GCF_000485595.1 Priapulus caudatus | reverse complement strand
GAACGGCGGAACGGCGGAACGGCGGAACGGCGGAACGCCTTCGGTGGAGCAAAAACACGGGAAGAAAGTGTAACAGACTGACGGCTTTAAGACATTTTTGGTGAACATTGTCATGACAAACCGATCACGATAAATAAAGTTGGTAAAGTGTTAAGAAAAGGCATAGGCTCTCATCATACTACGCGCTAGAGAGGCAATGTGAATCGAATTTCTCCTAGCAAAGCCTTCATTGTCGGTATAACATGCACAGAGTTAAGGTACCACGGTGCC
>NW_014621831.1:0-270 GCF_000485595.1 Priapulus caudatus | reverse complement strand
ACGCAGCATCCTCTGTGGCGACGCAGCATCCCCTCTGACGACGCAGCATCCTCTGTGGCGACGCAGCATCTTCTGTGACAACGCAGCATCCTCCGTGACGACGCAGCATCCTCTGTGGCGACGCAGCATCCCCTCTGACGACGCAGCATCCTCTCTGACGACGCAGCATCCTCCCTGACGACGCAGCATCCCCTGTGGCGACGCAGCATCCTCTGTGGCGACGCAGCATCCCCTGTGGCGACGCAGCATCCTCTGTGGCGACGCAGCATC
>NW_014621830.1:0-270 GCF_000485595.1 Priapulus caudatus | reverse complement strand
CGGTAGCTATCATGGTTTACGAGGCACTTAGACAACAAAATTTTAACGGTTTAGGGTAAACTAGCATTCCATGAAATTAACTCGCGGACTACATCATCCATCACGCATAACAGAGGGCTGTGTTGCTAGCATAGGAAATTTTGATGGCTTACACCTTGGTCATCAGAAGCTTCTGTCGCTTCTCGCTGAAAAGTCACAAGCACTTGGACTACCGAGCACTATTATTAGCTTTGAGCCTTTACCCGCTGAATTTTTTATGCCCAATCCCCC
>NW_014621829.1:0-270 GCF_000485595.1 Priapulus caudatus | reverse complement strand
GTGTTCCCGAATCGTCTGTAGATCTGCCAGCACCTGACAGGGATGCACATAGTCTGTCAGACCATTGATAATCGGAATGCTTCCATATTCCGCAAGCTCCTCTACATCGGAATGCTTGTACGTGCGAATCATAATGCCATCCAGATAGCGGGACAGCACACGTGCCGTATCCTTGATTGGCTCTCCGCGTCCCAGCTGCATATCATTGGCATTCAGATACAGTGCAGTGCCACCCAGCTGTGCCATTCCCGTTTCAAAGGAAACACGGGT
>NW_014621828.1:0-270 GCF_000485595.1 Priapulus caudatus | reverse complement strand
GTGTGTGTGTGTGTGTGTGTGTGTGTGTGTGTGTGTGTGTGTGTGTGTGTGTGTGTGTGTGCGTGCGTGCGTGCGTGTGTGTGTGTGTGCGTGCGTTTGTGCGTACGTGCGTGTGTGTGGCTTGCGTGCGTGCGCGTGTGTATAGCGTGTGGAACCGGTTTGCTCTCTAAATTAAAATCGTAGTTTCTACAAATACTGAGACTACAATACTGAGGCTAGCCAATCACGAACACATGTCGATCTTATTTCCACCCTCCACCTCCCTTCTCC
>NW_014621827.1:0-270 GCF_000485595.1 Priapulus caudatus | reverse complement strand
TACACACACACACACACACACGCACACACATATATATATACACGCGCGCGGGCACGCACGCACGCACACACACACACACCCCCTCCCCCTCCCCCTCCCCTCCCGCCGCATTTCCCGCAGCAGACGCCGTCACTCATTCGCATGCGCTACGTGACGAGCTATACGCGTGACAGAGAAGCGCGGGGGGGGGAATTCCCCTCGCCCAACGCGAAACGCGGTACTGTAGGGACATGCAGCGGACACACCCGCGGACGGGGTCGGTGGGTGTGG
>NW_014621826.1:0-270 GCF_000485595.1 Priapulus caudatus | reverse complement strand
ATTAAAGAAATAGCGACAGTCTTTGCGATTACGATGATTGTTTTCATTAGCATTGTTTTCTTTCTAAAGCTTATCTCAGAGTTTGTTTCCAAGATTGTCTACGGGCGTAAGAGCAACTGGAAAAAAGACTTTTCGCTCAATTACGCCAACCCAGATACGGAAGATTCTGTGATCGCTCATTCGCTCGCTGAGAAGTTTTCTCTCGGTTATCTCATCTATAAAGATTCCGAAGACGATAATGAGAAAAAGATATTCCTGCCTGTCGATAGC
>NW_014621825.1:0-270 GCF_000485595.1 Priapulus caudatus | reverse complement strand
CCCTGGTGCTGGTGCTCTCCGTCACGCGGGTGATCTTCATTCCGCAGGGCGAGTTCGTTTCGTATGGCGCGCTCACGCTCGCCGCACTGCAATCGCAGAAGTTTCCGGCCACCTGCTGGCTGCTCGTCGCGCTCGGCGCGGCGTGCTTCGTGGTCGAGGCCGCCGCTCTCGTGCGTCACGCCGAAAGGCGGCGCCACGCGGCGCGCACGCTCGTGACGCTTGCAGGCAAGTACCTGCTCTTCCCCATCGCGCTCTACGCGCTGACGCGCG
>NW_014621824.1:0-270 GCF_000485595.1 Priapulus caudatus | reverse complement strand
TAGAGAGAAGAGAGAGAGAGAGAGAGAGAGAACGTGCGAGAAAGGTAGGGAGGGGGAAGAGAGAAATAAAAGGTGTTGAGAGAACGCGCGAGAAAAAGAGAGAAGGGCGAGGAGAGAGAAAGAAAAGATGACGTGTGAGAGACAGAGGTGGTCGAAGAGGGAGCGCGCTAGTATGAGGGAAAGATGGAGAGGGGTAGAGCAAGAGAGAGAGAGAGAGTGAAAAGGAAGAAATAAATAATGAGAGAGAGAGAGAGAGAGAGTGAGAGAGAG
>NW_014621823.1:0-270 GCF_000485595.1 Priapulus caudatus | reverse complement strand
ATATATATATATACATTTCATGTTTTAATTAACAGATGAGTATGTATGTATGTATGTATTACTGTTGCAGTGACGGAGAGATTCTCTGAGAACCTGCACATCATTGCGAACGAGCCATCCCTGGCGTTCTACCGACTGCAGGAGCACGTGCACAAGTCCTTACCACAGCTCGTCGAGAAAAAGGTGCGTGCCGCGTCCAGGGCATGGGGCTTACTGAGCTCGCGGCTGGTTCTCATTCTTAGCTCTTCTGTGTGTGTGTGTGTGTGTGTG
>NW_014621822.1:0-270 GCF_000485595.1 Priapulus caudatus | reverse complement strand
GCGGAACACTTGATACAGTGACCCTGATATTACCTTGAATCGTTTTGTTGATGTACGTATAGCATCAATACAAAAAGAGGCCGCTCAAGGCAAAGGCGAAAATTTGAATGCGCTTGCGGAATTGATGGGTAAGACTGATAAGAAAGCGTTCTCGTCTTGGATGAATACGAATTACGATATGCTGTTTAATCAGCTATCAGAACCATCGGAGCTTATTACTCGTATAGAAGCACGTGATAAAAGTTTAATATAAAAGATCACTGCTTATTT
>NW_014621821.1:0-270 GCF_000485595.1 Priapulus caudatus | reverse complement strand
GTAGTTGCTGCATCCGTGGCTGCTTCTGTAGTTGCTGCATCATTGGCTGCTTCTGTAGTTGGGGCATCAGTAGCTGCTACTGTAGTTGCTGCATCAGTGGCTGCTGCTGTAGTTGCTGCATCAGTGGCTGCTGCTGTAGTTGCTGCATCTGTGGCTGCTTCTGTAGTTGCTGCATCAGTGGCTGCTCCTGTAGTTGCTGTATCCGTGGCTGCTTCTGTAGTTGCTGCATCATTGGCTGCTTCTGTAGTTGGGGCATCAGTGGCTGCTACT
>NW_014621820.1:0-270 GCF_000485595.1 Priapulus caudatus | reverse complement strand
CAGATAGAGAAGAAAGATATACCAGATAGAGAAGATAGATATCAGATAGAGAAGATAGATATCAGATAGAGAAGATAGAGAAGATAGATATCAGATAGAGAAAATAGATATATCAGATAGAGAAGATAGATATCAGATAGATATCAGATAGATATCAGATAGAGAAGATAGAATCCCACATACGAGTACGCCTAGAGAGTCTATCATTCTCAATTTCCATTTCATCCACCGGCATCACATTCAATTCATAAACAAAGAACAGGAGAAAGA
>NW_014621819.1:0-270 GCF_000485595.1 Priapulus caudatus | reverse complement strand
ATTGCAGAATGGCTTCTTTTACCGTGATGCCCTCATCAACTTCTATCGACAACAAACTCTGTTCATGGGGCAAAGCATAAACAACTTCTATCGTAATCAACTTGATTTCTTCCTATTTATAAATTAATTTAATAGCTGCTACGCAATAAAAATATAACTAAAGCCCCTCAGCACAGCCTATGCTACTGCGGATTTTCCCTCTTGCTTATGCCAGCCTCAGCATAATGAATTATTTTCATACTTACCTAGAAAGTTTTATTAAGGAATGTT
>NW_014621818.1:0-270 GCF_000485595.1 Priapulus caudatus | reverse complement strand
CACACTGCGCCATTAGCCTGCGTGCGTACGCTAGTAGATAGAGGGATGTGTGTACTGCATGTCTACTAGTGTCTGCATGTGTACTTACTGACATCGAGTATGCGTGTGTACTGCATGTGACATCGAGTATGCGTGCGTACTGCATGTACATGACTGACATCGAGTATGCGTGCGTACTGCATGTACATGACTGACATCGAGTATGCGTGCGTACTGCATGTACATGACTGACATCGAGTATGCGTGTGTACTGCATGTATGTACATGACC
>NW_014621817.1:0-270 GCF_000485595.1 Priapulus caudatus | reverse complement strand
AGAGAGAGAGAGAGAGATCTTAACGGGAGAGATGGGGAGAGAGACAGGGGAAGATAGAGACAGAGCGATAGAGAGAGGGGTGGGGGCATCCTTGCTGCTGTCTCTTCCTTGACTACGTGCTGCTGCTGCTGCTGCGTCCAGCAGATTCAATTAACGGCTTACAATTATCGGCGGGCAAGTGCTAGTGCGTTTAAGATCACCTTACTGTCTGCTGCTATTTAGACAAGCCGACGGCGGCGGCGACGGCGACGACGCCTCTCTCTCTCTCTC
>NW_014621815.1:0-270 GCF_000485595.1 Priapulus caudatus | reverse complement strand
TCTGCCTGCCTAAATGTCTACATGTTCTGCCTGCCTACACGTCTGCCTGCCTAAATGTCTACATGTCTGCCTGCCTGCCTGCCTGCCTAAATGTCTACACGTCTGCTTGCCTAAATGTCTACATGTCTGCCTGTCTAAATGTCTACACGTCTGCCTGCCTACCTGCCTGCCTGCCTGCCTGCCTGCCTTCATGTCTGTCTGCCTGCCTGCCTGCCTGCCTGCCTTCATGTCTGTCTGCCTGCCTGCCTCCCTGCCTGCCTGTCTGCCTAC
>NW_014621814.1:0-270 GCF_000485595.1 Priapulus caudatus | reverse complement strand
CACTATGCACTATGCACCATGCACCATGCACCATGCACTATGCACTATGCAATATGCACTATGCAATATGCACTATGCACTATGCATGCACTATGCACTATGCACCATGCACAATGCACCATGCACTATGCAGTATGCACTATGCACTATGCACCATGCACTATGCACCATGCACTAAGCACTATGCACTATGCACTATGCGCTATGAACTATGCACTATGCACTCTGCACTATGCACTATGCACTCTGCACTATGCACTACAGTGTATG
>NW_014621813.1:0-270 GCF_000485595.1 Priapulus caudatus | reverse complement strand
GCAAAGTTGGCATCCAAATCGAAAAATCCCGACATTTTTATGTAGTTTGCTTGTTTGCATTTTTCCCTGGGACTTACAGGGTGCGTTTTCGGTACACGCGTTTTTCCCTTAAAAAACGTGCAAAATGTGCATTTGAACCGAATTTTTTTGCTGATTCTGCATTCTATGGATGCAAAGTTGGCATCCAAATCGAAAAATCCCGACATTTTTATGTAGTTTGCTTGTTTGCATTTTTGCCCTGGGACTTACAGGGTGCTTTTTCGGTACACG
>NW_014621812.1:0-270 GCF_000485595.1 Priapulus caudatus | reverse complement strand
CGCGTGTACGTGCACGCATGCGTGTACGTGCACGCACGCGTGTATGCGCACGCACGCGTGTATGCGCACGCATGCGTGTATGCGCACGCATGCGTGTACGTGCACGCATGCGTGTACGTGCACGCACGCGTGTACCTGCACGCACGCGTGTACGTGCACGCACGCGTGTACCTGCACGCACGCGTTAAACGTTATTAGGGGTAGGGGTTAGGGTTAGGGTAGGGGTTAGGGTTAGGGTATATATATATACCCTAACCCTATATATATATA
>NW_014621811.1:0-270 GCF_000485595.1 Priapulus caudatus | reverse complement strand
AGGAGTAGATAATAGGGACCCTATTATCTACTTCTGATTATACTATTAGTACACCTGTACATTTCACATATTGGCTATACATTACTTGGCGGCTTCATCGATATAATAGTTTATTATAAATAATAAATAATAGTTAACTTATAATAATTTATTGCTGTATTTTTTTTTGGGCACCGACACAAAGCTTCCTCTGCACGCCGAACAGGTACGGGTACATTAATCAAGGTACAGGTACAGGTACAGGTGCATTAATCAAGGTACGGGTACATT
>NW_014621810.1:0-270 GCF_000485595.1 Priapulus caudatus | reverse complement strand
TAATGCTGAATTATATATATATATTCAGATTATTATCATCATTATTATTTACACAATATACAACCATTATATTGAACTTATATCTTATATATATATATATATGTCCATTCACGCTGTTTCAAAGATGGATCCAAACACGGACGCTGCTGCACAATGTTTGCTGTATTATCATCATTATTATTACAACCATCATATACAACACAATGCGTACAATCACGGTTTCATCACAAATCAATTTTTCACATAATGCTGAATTATATATAATTTAGC
>NW_014621809.1:0-270 GCF_000485595.1 Priapulus caudatus | reverse complement strand
CCTCTCTCCCATACCTCCTTCTCTATCTACGTCTCTCTTTCTCCCTCTTTCCCATACATCTATCTCCATCTACGTCTCTCTTCCTCCTTGTCCCCCATACCTCTATCTCCATATACGTCTCCCTTCCTTCCTCTCTCCTATACCTCTATATCCATTTACGTCTCTCTTCCTCCCTCTCTCACATACTTCTATCTCCATCTACGTCTCTCTTCTTCCTTCTCTCCCATACCTCTATCTCCATCTACGACTCTCTTCTTCAACCTCTCCCAT
>NW_014621808.1:0-270 GCF_000485595.1 Priapulus caudatus | reverse complement strand
CACGACACACACACACACACACACACACACACACACACACGCACACACACACACACACATTTTCACACACTAAGCTGTGTCGCATATACATCCATCTCACACACCCAACCGTTATGATGATCTGCTTACCTGATGACGAACTACACCCCATCATTACCAATCTGTCTCATTCCCTCCCGCTCGCTACAATTCGTCTTAAACGTGCCCATTACAATTCCTTAGATATACCTACTACAATTCATCCATCCTTGATCTACCTACTACAATTCA
>NW_014621807.1:0-270 GCF_000485595.1 Priapulus caudatus | reverse complement strand
TATATATATATATATATATATATATATATATATATAATAGCCGCATTCCTTGCTCTCGGGTTAATGTCGGAATTTCGAGTTTATCTTCAGATTGCGAGATCAGGTTTTAGAAACGGTAATTGCGTCGTTACGATCGAATATTATACATCGCATCCGATCGCATTCTGTGGGAACGCGCGCTCTCACTCACAGCACAGCACACTACGTGTTGACACAAGTCTCGCTTGGGTTGAACTACCGCACTGCGAATTTACGAAATATACACGTTGT
>NW_014621806.1:0-270 GCF_000485595.1 Priapulus caudatus | reverse complement strand
GAAAATCAGTTGAGCCTAAATTAGGACGCTTGATTAAAGATTTTAATTTTTCTTCATTTCGGGAAACCTATTACACATAAGCCGCTGACTAAGCTCACTTATTGCAAACAACACTTCTTGTATTTTTTGCCACTACCACAGTAACAAGGATCGTTACGCCCTATTTTCGCGATAGGCTGAACAGCGTCTAGCTTTGCATTTTGTTCAATCGTCAGCTTTTCAATCTCACTCATAGCTTGACCATTAATGCCTACGCTGGTCAATAAGGTA
>NW_014621805.1:0-270 GCF_000485595.1 Priapulus caudatus | reverse complement strand
AAATTAGTCTGATATTAATCGGTTTTCTATTGGTATTTAGCCGGACAGCGGCGGCAGCTGATGTTTCGGTTGCGCCTGTCGAAGCTCCGGTTATCGAATTACCATCGGTCGTTTTGCAGAGAGTCTCAGACGAAGTGCAAGATGCACTGAAGCAACAGCGTGATTTGCTCGATAAAGAACCCGACAGATTGTTTGATATCGTCAAGAAATACATCATCCCAAACATCGATGATGTGACCATGGCTAAACTGGCATTGGGCAAGAACTGGA
>NW_014621804.1:0-270 GCF_000485595.1 Priapulus caudatus | reverse complement strand
CGGGCGAGGAAGGAGGAGGAGCGAGCGAGGAGGTAGGTGGAGCGGGCGAGGAGGTAGGTGGAGCGGGCGAGGAGGGAGGAGCGGGCGAGGAAGGAGGAGGAGCGAGCGAGGAGGTAGGTGGAGCGGGCGAGGAGAGGTAGGTGGATCGGGCGAGGAGGGAGGAGCGTGAGCATGAGCTAATGATGATGCAGATGCTGGCGATGATGCCGCAGCTTAACGGCCAAGGCGGATGTACGGTATATGCCTACGTTTAGCCTCGCGGTCGTATGT
>NW_014621803.1:0-270 GCF_000485595.1 Priapulus caudatus | reverse complement strand
CGGCAATGGTGTCTTTGCTGAAAAGTTGCTTGAGAGTGCCGTCGAGCATTTCTGCGCTCTCATTGCTGATTTTCTGTAGATATCGGTGTTCTGTTCTGCCGATGACCTGAATGACGTTTTTATGGATTAGATTGAGGTGGCCGATTAGCGTGGCGTGTTCTGTTGCCTTGATTTCATGTAAAGGATTATTGGGGTCTTCTTCGCCGGCGACCCAATGTAGTTCGACCTGACGAGAAAGATTGACGATGATGGATTCTGCAGAGAGAGTAT
>NW_014621802.1:0-270 GCF_000485595.1 Priapulus caudatus | reverse complement strand
TGTGTGTGGTGTACTAGCCGGTGTGTGGATTCTGTGTGGGATTGGTGTGTGTGGGTGTACAGCCGGTGTGTGGATTCTGTGTGGGATTGGTGTGTGTGGTGTACTGCCGGTGTGTGGATTCTGTGTGTGATTGGTGTGTGGGGTGTACTGCCGGTGTGTGGATTCTGTGAGAGATTGGTGTGTGTGGGGTACTGCCGGGATGTGGATTCTGTGAGGGATTGGTGTGTGGGGTGTACTGCCGGTGTGTGGATTCTGTGTGGGATTGGTGTG
>NW_014621801.1:0-270 GCF_000485595.1 Priapulus caudatus | reverse complement strand
GCAGCAGCAGCACCACCACCACCACCGACACCACCACCACCACCACCACCACCACCACCACCACCACCACCACCTACCACCACCACCACCACCACCACCACTACCACCATCATACGACGATAGCGTGGCGCTAGCGTCGCTGTGAGATGGGAGATGTCACTACACGTACCTACACACTATATCTCCATATCTGACATAACTTTCTCGTCGACTGACACACATCGTTCGTCTGTCAACCTTCACGCGCCTGCCGCAGCGATAGTGCATCGA
>NW_014621800.1:0-270 GCF_000485595.1 Priapulus caudatus | reverse complement strand
AGGAGTAGGGGCAGGAGGAGGAGGAGGAGTAGGAGGCAGAAGTAGGTTGTGGAGGAGAAGGAGGGGGGAGATGGTGTTGGAGTAAGGGAGGAGAAGGAAGAGGAGGACAGAAGGTGATGGAGTAGGGGGAGGAAGAAGAAAGGAGGAGGGGAAGAAGAGGAGGAGCGGAGAAGGTGATAGAGGTTGAATGAAGACGGTCATGGAGGAGGAGTAGGAAGCAGGAGGAGGAGAAGGAGGAGGAGGAGGAGGGAAAAATGATGGAGTAGGGGG
>NW_014621799.1:0-270 GCF_000485595.1 Priapulus caudatus | reverse complement strand
ACCGTTTACTGTCAGGAAACTAGACGCTACGGCAACGATGGAGATTTTGCAATAATGAGTGAATTTGTAACTTAAGGCGAGGGTTAAAGTTAGGGTGAGGGCTAGGGATAGGATTAGGGTTATGGGTAGAGTTAGGGACGAGGCCCGAAATTAGAAGCCATGGTCATTCTAAAGACCTTGCAAGAACCGACGAATTTGGGCGATTTGAATATAGGCGAGTAAATTTATATAGGCATGTTGATTGGTGTTGTTTGTTATATTGTCATTCTG
>NW_014621797.1:0-270 GCF_000485595.1 Priapulus caudatus | reverse complement strand
ATCTCCCTGACTTTGGTAGCTAACAAGCGACCGATATGCAAGCTGTCCGACCGTGGCAGTGGCGCAGCCGATGACAGCACATATTGACAATGCCCTGCAATCGCTGGCCAGTCTACCGATGTATTCATCCGCGTCAGATGAGAAGGGCTGGAAACCAGACTAAACTTCCATATAAGGTGAGCGTACCTTTAAGGTGTTATTTGCTGAGAGACTCAAAGCCACGCCGGGGAGCGGTTCCCAGCATGCCTCCTGTTCGGCGTCTTGTTGAAC
>NW_014621796.1:0-270 GCF_000485595.1 Priapulus caudatus | reverse complement strand
GCCAAGGCGTTCTATGGCAAATTTTACTGATGATAAATTTGCACAACCCGTATCGACAATGACATTCTTACCTTTGGCGTAAGTACGGTCAGTCATTAAAGTGTTCCTTTTGAGCTAGGTAATTCATCACCATCAACTTTAATTGCTTGACCTAAGTCATCAATTGCATACCTAAACAAAAACCTAACACTGGTTGCGTTAAGCGCTGCAAGGTTTCAACTAGGCCTTTTTCTATAATATTTGCCATGGCATGTTTAGCGCTGCCAACAC
>NW_014621795.1:0-270 GCF_000485595.1 Priapulus caudatus | reverse complement strand
TGTGTGTGTGTGTGTGTGAGCGTGTGTGTGCGTGCGTGTGTGTGAGCGTGCGTGTGTGTGTGTGCGTGCGTGTGTGTGAGCGAGTGTGTGCGTGAGCGTGTGTGTGTGCGTGCATTGTGTGAGCGTGTGTGTGCGTGCGTGTGTGTGAGCGTTCGTGTGTGCGTGCGTGTGGGTGAGCGTGCATGTGTGCGTGCGTGTGTGTGAGCGTTCGTGTGTGCGTGTGTGTGTGCGTGCGTGTGTGTGAGCGTTGGTGCGTGCGTGCGTGTGTGT
>NW_014621794.1:0-270 GCF_000485595.1 Priapulus caudatus | reverse complement strand
GGGTTGTAGGTTATGCGTAGATACGTCTCAACAGGCTTAGTTCAATCTTCGTAAACGACATGACCATTCACTAAGGTATATTTCACTTTGCCCGGTAGCTCCATCCCCAGGAAGGGTGTGTTTTTACCTTGGCTTTTAATCGCTGTTGCCGCCACTGTCCAATATTCTTCCGAGTCAAAAATACATAAGTCGGCAGCACTACCCGGTGACAAGTGACCCGTATCAATCCCCAGTATTTTTGCGGGCACTTCGGTAATCCTCGCTAATGCT
>NW_014621793.1:0-270 GCF_000485595.1 Priapulus caudatus | reverse complement strand
CACCTTCGACGCGACGATGAGTTTCTTTAACGGCAGCGAATATTTGCTCGGCAGTCAGGTTCAAATCACCCGACACCTGTAACTCATGCGCAAGTACGTTGAGTAATACCTCTGAATCAGACTGGGTATTAATATGCCGCAGGTCGGAGGCATAAAGCTCACTCTTGAGCTTTTCCACATTAGTCAAATTTCCGTTATGCGCCAGCGTAATGCCGTAGGGCGAGTTGACATAAAAGGGCTGCGCTTCGGCCGATGACGAGCACCCTGCTG
>NW_014621792.1:0-270 GCF_000485595.1 Priapulus caudatus | reverse complement strand
CAAGCTTTGGACAGGGTAATCCCACATCTTCCAACTCAATGTTTTTCCTGTTAGGAGATGTTTGGCGTTCTTTGTTTTAATATTCAAAACCCATAAAGTTTGAGCTTCATCCTGCTCGTAAGCCAACCAGCCGCTAGTAGCTATAGCTAAATGTTCGCCTGAGGAGCTTAAAACAAGATCGATATTTTGTGAAGAAGGTATTCTAATATCACTTTCAATAACCTTTCCTGAGGCATATAAGTTAATTTTCCAATAAGAGTTAGCAGGATC
>NW_014621791.1:0-270 GCF_000485595.1 Priapulus caudatus | reverse complement strand
TCCGGTATTGTACATAGTTTGTACTGACAGTGTGCATTATGCCCCAGTCTTGTACATAGTTTGTACTGACAGTGTGCATTATGCTCCAGTCTTGTACATAGTTTGTGCTGACAGTGTTCATTATGCTCCGGTCTTGTACATAGTTTGTGCTGACAGTGTGCATTATGCTCTGGTATTATACATAGTTTGTACTGACAGTGTGCATTATGCTCCGGTCTTGTACATAGTTTGTACTGACAGTCTGACAGTGTGCATTATGCTCTGGTATTA
>NW_014621790.1:0-270 GCF_000485595.1 Priapulus caudatus | reverse complement strand
ACACACACACACACACACACACACATGCACATGCACATGCACACACACGCGCGCACACGCACGCACATGCACACACATGCACACGCACTTACATGCGCACACACACACGCTCGTACACACACACACACGTACACACACACACACACACACACACACACACACTCACACACACACACACACACACACACACACTAGTAGACACGACACACATCACACCACCACACACACGACACACGACACACGACACACACACACGACACACGACACGAC
>NW_014621789.1:0-270 GCF_000485595.1 Priapulus caudatus | reverse complement strand
TATGTGCGTGCATGTGTGAGTGTGTGTGTGTGTGTGTGTGTGTATGTATGTGTGTGCGTGCGTGCGTGGGTATAACTTCACATGCTCACCAGCGACATCTTGGGGTACGTGTGTGGGTACAACTTCTCCTCGGCGCGCACGCCCTGGTCGCGGAGCGTGCAACCACGAGGGCGCCACCACGTGCTTGCCTTTCTGGCGCGCCGCTCGCAGCTCCTTGTTATCTTCCCTCGCCTTTCCCTGCAAGCATAGCAACGTCAAAACACGACCATC
>NW_014621788.1:0-270 GCF_000485595.1 Priapulus caudatus | reverse complement strand
TAAGACGTTGGGCCAACGTTGGCAATGTGACATTGGGCCAACGTTGGCAATATGACGTTGGGCCAACGTTGGCACTTGAGCAAAAAGCCGTTGGATCAACGTTGGTTGTCTGACGTTGGGTCAACGGCCAAGGCGGATGTACGGTGTGTGTGTGAGTGAGAGAGAGAGAGAGAGAGGGTGTGTGTGTGTGTGTGTGTGTGTGTGTGTGTGTGTGTGTGTGTGTGTGTGTGTGTGTGTGTGTGTGTGTGTGTGTGTGTGTGTGTGTGTGTG
>NW_014621787.1:0-270 GCF_000485595.1 Priapulus caudatus | reverse complement strand
CTTACCTCGTGAGCGTGTCGACAGTCAAAGAGCGCTGATGATAATTGCTGTGGTCAGCTTCAGAGCTTCGGCTGTGGCATCTGACGTGTTCGCGTCTAAAACAGACGAAACCGCACCGATATGAGAACTGCAACCGTCCTACTCCAGAATAGCAGTGGTGGTGGCAGCAGTAGCAGTAACGGGGGCAGCAGTCGTAGCTGTAGCAGCAGCACTATCGCCACCAGCAGCAGCAGCACTATCGCCACCACCAGCAGCAGTAGTAGTAGCAGC
>NW_014621786.1:0-270 GCF_000485595.1 Priapulus caudatus | reverse complement strand
GAGAGAGAGATAGAGATAGAGAGAGAGATAGAGAGATGCGGCGTCATTGGCTGCGACAGCTGCACGCTGGTACTGATGAGGAAGCTACTGCTGCTGCTACAGTCGCGAGCACCGGCGACAGAGGTTTCAGTGAAGCCGGTAATGCGAGGCTGAGCGCACGGGCCGATGTGAAGTTTATCGACGATCTACATTGATTGTGAATCGATCGGCATATCGATCAGGTTACGTGCTGTTGTGATTACAGGGGTGGAATCTGCGGAAGACGTGGCA
>NW_014621785.1:0-270 GCF_000485595.1 Priapulus caudatus | reverse complement strand
GTACCACCGCTCACGGTGACATTATCAAAGGTCGCGCCGTTGACCGTCACGCTCAGGGTTTCTCCAGCGCCCAGGGTCGCTGTGCCGGTGATCACTGGCGTCAGGTCGTTGGTGACCTGCGTGACAACGGTCGGCACTGTCGGTACCGTGGCATCAATCGTTACTTCACCACTGGTGATGTCTGAGTTGCTGTTGCCTTGGGCATCGCTACTGGTCGCGGTAACATCGTAGCTCGTACCGTCGCTAAAGGCTCCGAGGATTCCACTGGTC
>NW_014621784.1:0-270 GCF_000485595.1 Priapulus caudatus | reverse complement strand
TGACGCGCCAGAATCTAAAACACTTGAACAAGTGAGCAACAGTTACGTCAATTTATTGAGAATGTGGACAGATATTTAAATCTGACCAAAGGTTCATATCACAGAGTTTATGACTGGCATTCAGAGCAGTCGCGTGAAACATCGCTAACAAAAAAACAGTCACACATCACTCCCATTGAATAATTGAATAATTGAATAATTGAATAAATTTAAAACAAAAAAAAGCCGCGACATTGTCGCGGCTTTTTTGATACTGACAAACGCTAAATA
>NW_014621783.1:0-270 GCF_000485595.1 Priapulus caudatus | reverse complement strand
TACATGTACAAGCGAGCGTACGTGTGTACATATACAAGCGAGCGTATGTGTGTAAATATACAAGCGAGCGTGCGTGTTTACATGTACACGCGAGTGTGCGTGTGTACATGTACAAGCGAGCGTGCGTGTGTACATGTATGAACAAGCGTGCGTGTGTACATGTGATAGCGAGTGTGTGTGTGTGTGTGTCCATATACAATCGAGCGTATGTGTGTACATGTACAAGCGAGCGTGCGTGTGTACTTGTACAAGCGAGCGTGCATGTGTACA
>NW_014621782.1:0-270 GCF_000485595.1 Priapulus caudatus | reverse complement strand
CCACAAGCATACGCGCACACACACGCGCGCGCACCTACATACACACACGCGCGCGTACAAACATACACACACACGCGCGCGCGCACATACATACATACACAAGCATACTCGCACACACACACGCGCGCGAACATACATACACACACGCGCGCGCAACACATACATACATACACAAGCATACGCGCACACACACGCGCGCGCACATACATACACACACGCGCGCGCACACACATAACACACACACACGCGCGCGCACATACATACACACAC
>NW_014621781.1:0-270 GCF_000485595.1 Priapulus caudatus | reverse complement strand
GTCTTCTCGAAGAGGATCTTGCTTCACAATATTCACTGGTCGAAACCGATGGTGGCAAAAAAGGCTATGTACTTAGTCGATATCTCAACGAGTTACCTTCGGCTAAACAGCGCCTGTCAGAGGTTCAGCAGAAAAACCAGCGACAGGCCGAATCGATTAGCACTTTACGTAATGAAATAAATCAGTTGCAGACCGATTACGAAAATGAGCAGGCCGATAATGAATCGTTAAAATCGACCTTGCTGGCATCAGAAAGTGAGCTCGGAAGAG
>NW_014621780.1:0-270 GCF_000485595.1 Priapulus caudatus | reverse complement strand
TGGTCGAGGGTGAGTGTGAGTGAGGGAGCGGGGCAGCGAGGGTGGGTGGGTGAGGGGAGCGTGTTGGTGAGTGGAGTGAGGATGAGTGAGGGAGCGGGGGTGAGGATGAGTGAGGGAGCAGGGCAGCGAGGGTGGGTGGGTGAAGGGAGCGCGTGGGTGAGTGGAGTGAGTATGAGTGAGGGAGCAGAGGAGCGAGGGTGGGTGGGTGAGGGGAGCGCGTTGGTGAGGGGAGTGAGGATGAGTGAGGGAGCGGAGCAGCGAAGGTGGGTG
>NW_014621779.1:0-270 GCF_000485595.1 Priapulus caudatus | reverse complement strand
CCTCCTCTCTCTCTCTCTCATTCGCTCTCTCCTTACATCTCCCCTTTCTCTCTCTCTCTCTCTCTCTCTCTCTCATTCGCTCTCTCCTTATATGCCTCTTCTCCCTCTGTATTTTCTCTCTTTCTTTCAGTGAGGTCGCATTGCGGCGTCAACTTACTAACAGCTGTACCAACCCACGCACGCACGCACGCACGCACGCACGCACACGCGCGCCTGTATACATGGTGACGGTCCGGTTTCACCGCTCACGACTAGAACGCTGTAGTAGTG
>NW_014621778.1:0-270 GCF_000485595.1 Priapulus caudatus | reverse complement strand
GAGAGAGAGAGAGAGCAAAAGAGCCGTTAAGAAACCAGTGTAGACTCGCACATTGGTCCGTCCCCACGCTGGCGGTTAGGGTTAGGGTTAGTGTTATGGTTGGGGTTATGGATTCCTTTAATGTTAAGGTCAAGGTCGAGTTATCTTATAATCTCTCGCACTCACTGTAATTTGAATTCCGTAAGAAAATGTCACCATATTCCATGTCTAAGCATCGTGCTAGTATGTCACATGAGCCAGGACGATGTTTTGCCACCCCCCTTCCAAACG
>NW_014621777.1:0-270 GCF_000485595.1 Priapulus caudatus | reverse complement strand
GTTATGTAACCACACAGGTGTGATGCACCTCACACCTGTGTGTTACATAACGCGCGGTGCGTCACACCTGTGTGTTACATAACGCGCCGCACCGCTCGTTATGTAACACACAGGTGTGACGCACCGCGCGTTATGTAACACACAGGTGTGACGCACCGCGCGTTATGTAACACACAGGTGTGACGCGCCGCGCGTTATGTAACACACATGTGTGACGCACCGCGCGTTATGTAACACACAGGTGTGACGCGCCGCGCGTTATGTAACACA
>NW_014621776.1:0-270 GCF_000485595.1 Priapulus caudatus | reverse complement strand
ATTCCATCAGGGCCAGGGGCGAAACGCTCCAACTGAAGGCCGGATATATGGACGCAGATCTTTTTCTTTCACGAGTAACTTTATCTTGCAATACGGGGCGGGACATATATGACCCTTTGCCTCCTTATCTCTTCTTGGAAATATATGACGTTAGTTTCCAACATAAGGTTATTGGTAAAAGATGAATCAGGAGAACGGAGAGATTATTTATTGTAACTTTGTAGGTTACATATTATAACCATATAGGTTATAATTCGTTTATGATAAAGA
>NW_014621775.1:0-270 GCF_000485595.1 Priapulus caudatus | reverse complement strand
CTCTCTCTCTCTCTCTCTCTCTCTCTCTCTCTCTCTCTCTCTCCCTCTCCCAACTGCTCGCAACAACTCTTTCTCTCCGACACGCGCACGCGCTTATATTTGACACCATCACGTGACGTCGTGAACGATACAATAATGTCTCCCAGATCGCATTCCTTCCTCGAAGCTCACCAATCGCTTCTCTGCTTACCTGCGTCATACCACACGTGATTCCTCCCGATTGGACCACCCGCCCCTCTCCGTTGACACGCCCCTTTCTTTCCTGCTTAC
>NW_014621774.1:0-270 GCF_000485595.1 Priapulus caudatus | reverse complement strand
TGCCTCCCTGCCTCCTTGCCTGCCTGTATGCTTGTCTGCCTGCCTGCCTGCCTCACTGCCTCCCTCCCTGCCTGCCTGCCTGCCTGCCTGCCTGCATCCCTGCCTGCTTGTATGCGTGTCTGCCTGCCTCCCTGCCTCCTTGCCTGCCTGTTTCCCTACCCTCTCCCTCCCTGCCTGCCTGCCTGCCTGCCTGCCTCCTCCCTGCCTGCCTGCCTGCCTGCCTGCCTCCCTCCCTCCCGTCCTCCCTCCCTGCCCGCCTCTCTGTTTCCC
>NW_014621773.1:0-270 GCF_000485595.1 Priapulus caudatus | reverse complement strand
TATATATATATATTATCAAGAGTACATAATAGAGACGGCGGTTACGTTGACTATACGTGCATGAGAAATATGCGAAAATATTATTAGATTTTTACATTTTTATTATGATATTAAATACACGCACACACGCACGCGCACGCATACACAAACACTCCACAATTAGAAATATTTCCTCTCTCCCTCCCTCTCTCGCACCCCTCCCAATAACCTTTACAGGATAATTTCTCTCTCTCTCACTTCTCTGACTCTTTTTCTCTCTCTCTCTCTCTC
>NW_014621772.1:0-270 GCF_000485595.1 Priapulus caudatus | reverse complement strand
CTCTCTCTCTCTCTCTCTCTCTCTCTCTCTCTCTCTCTCTCTCTCTCTCTCTCTCTCTCTCTCTCTCTCTCTCTCTCTCTCTCTGTCTCTCTCTCTCTGCTTCTACCTTTCCTCCCCCTCTCTCTCTTTGTATGTCGATCTGTCGCTCTCTCCCTTTCCTCCCCCTCTCTCTCTGTATGTCGATCTGTCGCTCTCTCCCTTTCTCTCTCGTCTCTCTTTCGCTCTTCCATTCTCTATCTGCTCGTTCTCTCTCCTCCCCCCTTCTCTCTC
>NW_014621771.1:0-270 GCF_000485595.1 Priapulus caudatus | reverse complement strand
GCTAGATAGCGAGAGAGAGAGAGAGGGGGGGGAGAGAGAGGGAGAGAGCGCCGCGGGAAGAAATAATGAAAGCGAGAAACTGAAAAAGCACGTGGAAAAATTTGTGCTGCATCACAGAATCTGCTACGATGGTCACATGAGCAGAACGCACATACTAGTGTTCAGGTTTTAGCCGAAATTAAAGCACTCGTTCGCTTCAATTTCGCTAGCGCAGCCGAGCGAGAGAAGTGTACTATAGTGAAGAACATCGAACGTGCGTTGCTATGGCGA
>NW_014621770.1:0-270 GCF_000485595.1 Priapulus caudatus | reverse complement strand
TGATACACCGTGATACACCACGGCTGTAACAACAACACGATACACCGTGATACACCACAGCTGTAACAACACGATACACCGTGATACACCACAGCTGTAACAACAACACGATACACCGTGATACACCACAGCTGTAACAACAACACGATACACCGTGATGCACCACAGCTGTAACAACACGATACACCATGATACACCACAGCTGTAACAACAACACGATACACCGTGACACACCACAGCTGTAACAACACGATACACCGTGATACACCA
>NW_014621769.1:0-270 GCF_000485595.1 Priapulus caudatus | reverse complement strand
AGAGAGAGAGAGAGAGAGTGAGAGAAAGAAAGAGGCGGCAGCTTATGGGCACCCATGATCAGTGTACGCAAATATGATCGATAACGGCGCCTCCTGCCGGCAGGCTTAACTCGACCACACGCAGTTCACAAAGACTTAGCGCTATAGGAGCGCGAGCATACACTCACGCCAACACTCTTACACGCACACTCATGCACGCACACGCACACTCATGCACGCACACGCCCGCCCACACTCGTTCACGCACGCACACGCCCGCCCGCTCGTTTC
>NW_014621768.1:0-270 GCF_000485595.1 Priapulus caudatus | reverse complement strand
ATCGGGAAAATCAACTCTCATTCGCTGCATCAATCAACTCGAACATCATGAAGCCGGAGAAATTAGGGTTGATGATATTGAACTGAACGGTGGCAAAGATGCGCTAAACGCAATCCGCAATAATGTCGGAATGGTCTTTCAGCAATTCAATCTGTTCCCTCACCTGAGCGTTTTGGAAAATCTTTCCTTGGGACAAATTCGCGCTCGCAAAAAATCAAAATCAGAAGCAAATGCGCTTGCCATGGAATATCTTGAGCGGGTACGCATCCC
>NW_014621767.1:0-270 GCF_000485595.1 Priapulus caudatus | reverse complement strand
GTTGCCGGCACTGTCCCATATCTGAAAACCAAGTTTGGTTTCATAGATATGGCCGCTGGCATACTCTTCGGTATCATTTGAACGGCTACTATCAAACTTACCATCGGTTGTCGGTTTCAGTTGATTCGCGTCGAGAAATTTTTGTATGCTGGAGAAGTTGACCTGATCGATATCGGTTTGAACCAGGCTTAGTATCAATCTGGCGGAGCGCGCGAGCTGTGCGTCGAATAACTCCTCGGTTTCATGACGGACATCCTGGTAACTGAGTAT
>NW_014621766.1:0-270 GCF_000485595.1 Priapulus caudatus | reverse complement strand
AACATTAAGACGCAGCTAGGTGGTTGATTACACTGTACATTAAGACGCAGCTAGGCGTGTACATTAAGACGCAGCTAGGTGAGTTGATTACACGTGTACATTAAGACGCAGCTAGGTGGGTTGATTACACGTGTACATTAAGACGCAGCTAGGTGGGTTGATTACACGTGTACATTAAGACGCAGCTAGGTGGGTTGATTACACGTGTACATTAAGACGCAGCTAGGTGGGTTGATTACACGTGTACATTAAGACGCAGCTAGGTGGGTT
>NW_014621765.1:0-270 GCF_000485595.1 Priapulus caudatus | reverse complement strand
CGCACACACACACACACACACACACACACACACACACACACACACACACACACACACACACACACACACACACACACACACACAGGCATTAACATTGTCCATTAGAGGATAATGTAGGAAATGAGGCAGAATCGTGTGAAAGAATCGAGTGCGATAACGATGCCGAAATCGATGGCTAACAAATCGCGATAATAAATAAATGAGTACTAATTATACATCACGTTGCGAGGTTTCGCCCGTGTGTGTGTGTGTGTGTGTGTGTGTGTGTGT
>NW_014621764.1:0-270 GCF_000485595.1 Priapulus caudatus | reverse complement strand
TGTAAGCTAGTCGTTGCTCCAACATCGTGACATGCGTTTCGCTCCCCTCCCCTCCTCTCCCAACCCCTCCCTCCCACTCTACCCTCCTGCGGCTCTCATTCATGGCAGGGTACTCCGCTGATCGGTGTGAACCACGCACACACGCGCACGCACACACGCACACACACGCACGCACACACGCACGCACACGCACGCACACACGCACACGCACACACACACGCACGCACACACGCACGCACACACGCACTCAAACGCGCGCGCGTACACACA
>NW_014621763.1:0-270 GCF_000485595.1 Priapulus caudatus | reverse complement strand
CGGGTTACGTCGCGAAGGAGTAGGTCATCGATATGTCCATAATACCCGGCGTGGTCGCTGATTGTAGAATTGTGTGCGGGAACCACGATGGTCCGACGAGCGGGGAAGGAGGTGTGCAGGAGAGAAGGGGGAAGAAGGTGGGAGCAGAGCAGTGGTGGAGGGAGAAGGGGTGAGTGGAGAGGAAGGGAAGGGGGAAGAAGGTGGAAGAAGAGCAGTGGTGGAGGGAGAAGGGGTGAGTGGAGAGGAAGGAAAGGGGGAAGAAGGTGGAAG
>NW_014621762.1:0-270 GCF_000485595.1 Priapulus caudatus | reverse complement strand
TGGTGCATGGTGCATGGTGCATAGTGCATAGTGCATAGCGCATAGCGCATAGTGCATAGTGCATAGTGCATAGTGCATGGTGCATGGTGCATGGTGCATGGTGCATAATGCATAATGCACAGTGCATCGTGCATCGTGCATACTGCATACTGCAGAGTGAATGGTGCATAGTGCATAGTGCATAGTGCATGGTGCATGGTGCATAGTGCATAGCGCATAGAGCATAGTGCATAGTGCATACAGTATAGTGCATGGTACATTGTGCATGGT
>NW_014621761.1:0-270 GCF_000485595.1 Priapulus caudatus | reverse complement strand
CGCCATTCGTGCCCTTTGATAGGCAGTATGTCGCCCTCTTTGAGTCTGACGTGGTCAAGTAAATTCGGACACCCCAGTTAAGCAGCTTTTTGTAACTCCTTCATATCACTTTCATACCGATCAGGGCTTTTGTAACCCAAATAAGAATGAAGTCGATAGCTATTGTAGAACATTGAGATGTAATTCAGAACGTCCTGCTGAGCCTCATGACGAGTTTGATAATGCCGCCAATGAACCCTTTCCTGTTTCAAACTGCCGAAGAAGCTTTCA
>NW_014621760.1:0-270 GCF_000485595.1 Priapulus caudatus | reverse complement strand
GATGGAATAGGAGAGTTAGTGTAGGTGTAGGGTGGGGTGGAAAAGGTAGGTTAATGTATGTGTAGGGTGGGGTGGAATAGGTGGGTTAATGTAGGTGTAGGGTGGGGTGGAATAGGTGGCCTAACGTAGACCTAGGGTTGGATGGAATAGGTGGGTTAATGTAGGTGTAGGGTTAGATGGAATAGGTGGGTTAATGTAGGTGTAGGGTGGGGTGGAATAGGTAGGTTAATGTAGGTGTAGGGTGGATTGTACAAAGTGGGACCAGGGTTA
>NW_014621759.1:0-270 GCF_000485595.1 Priapulus caudatus | reverse complement strand
TTTGTTATTGTAACGGCCCCAAGTGTCATTGTGCACGCAAACACATACGACCGCACGCACGCACGCACGAACGCACGCACGCACGCACGCACGCACGCGTGCACTATAGTAATTAGTAGTACTAGTAGTACTATAGTAATTAGTGAGCATATGTGGCACTGCAGGGCACACTTAGCTGTGCTAACAGTAGAGAGTGATTCCTCCGTTTATTTGTCAATGGTCTGGGTATGCTGCTGCCCCCCCCCCCCCCCCACCACACACAGCACTCTT
>NW_014621758.1:0-270 GCF_000485595.1 Priapulus caudatus | reverse complement strand
TTAATTTTTATTAATATTAATTAAAAATACAGGGTCTTATACGAGGGTTTTTACTGTATTACAGACTAGAAATGCAATGTAGCACGAATGGTAAACTGGAAAAACTATAAATATGTACGTGTATTCATATATATATATATATAAATAATATAATATATGAATATATGTATGTGTGTGTGTGTGTGTGTGTGTGTGTGTGTGTGTGTGTGTGTGTGTGTGTGTGTGTGTGTGTGTGTGTGTGTGTGTGTGTGTGTGTGTGTGTGTGTGTGT
>NW_014621757.1:0-270 GCF_000485595.1 Priapulus caudatus | reverse complement strand
AGAGCGACAGGAGGTGCGTCTACATACGATGGCGCAGGTTAAAAGCATTTGTTAGTCTTACACGTGGCGCGACGTGGTCCATCTATTAGGCAAAGTGTTTGTCGATAGCAGAGACGAGCCATCTAATGCAGGATCATCGATGCAGGCCATTGATATGTATAAGCAGGACAATGATAGCGGAAGCCTGCGCTAAGAGAAATCAATATAGAGAGAAAGAGAGGCGACTTGCTGCACTAGAAAAACAAGGAGAGGCAGCTAACGCGAGAGAGG
>NW_014621756.1:0-270 GCF_000485595.1 Priapulus caudatus | reverse complement strand
CGTGTGTGCGTGTGTGCGTGTGTGTGTGTGTCTGCATATCTCTCTCTCTCTCTTCTCGCTCTCTCTCTCTCTCTTTCTCTCTCTCTCTCTTTCGTTCTTTCTAATCGGAACTACGATAGGGTTCCAGCCCTAAATTTCTCATGTGGGAGATAACAGGTGCTCTGCCGGCTAATTGCCGGCAGTGTTCCTACGTCACGTGAACGTTTCCTGTCAGTAGTAGATGTGGGTTACACCCTCCTCGTGCTGACATCCTGCATGTATAGTAGAGAG
>NW_014621755.1:0-270 GCF_000485595.1 Priapulus caudatus | reverse complement strand
ACACGCAAGCGCACGCACGCTCACACACACACGCACGCACAAACTTATACACACATGCGCACGCACGCGCGCGCGCACACATATAAACACACACACACACACGCACGCACGCACGCACGCACGCACACACAGAGTGCGCGTGTGACCGTGAGAGTTCAGCATTGCTACATACGGCAGCAGACCCATCCTACTCCCATCATAGCGCGGGACCCGCGGGTGCGAGCCAGGGAGAGAGAGGACGGGTGGTTGGTGAGGGGAGCGGGGAGTGGT
>NW_014621754.1:0-270 GCF_000485595.1 Priapulus caudatus | reverse complement strand
TCTCTCTCTTCTCTCTCAACACAAACACTCTCTCACACACACACACACACACACACACACACACACACACACACACACACACACACACACACACACACACACACACACACACACACACACACACACACACACACACACTTGAGAGAAGCTTGTGTCTATAAGCCAGTATGTGGCGATTCGCACACTTGTGCCATGCGTACTAAATGTAAGTACGCCAAGTAAGGTCGCCAGTGCAACTGTTCCAAAACCAACCACGAGGTGCTTTGTAGT
>NW_014621753.1:0-270 GCF_000485595.1 Priapulus caudatus | reverse complement strand
ACTCTCTTACCCATCCATCCCGACTAACCACCCCACTCTCCTACCCACCCTCCCGACTAACCACCCCACTCTCTTACCCATCCATCCCGACTAACCACCCCACTCTCCTACCCACCCCTCCCGACTAACCACCCCACTCTCCTACCCATCCATCCCGACTAACCACACCACCCTCCTACCCACCCCTCCCTCCTACCCACTCCACCCTCCTACCCACCTCTCCCTCCTACCCACTCCACCATCCTACCCACCCCTCCCTCCTACCCACTC
>NW_014621752.1:0-270 GCF_000485595.1 Priapulus caudatus | reverse complement strand
GCGCTCTCGTTTATCTTGGGGGCCGATATTTCAAATGCATGGTCTTTCGGATAAAGATAAATACCAAGCTTTAAAATATCGAGCTAAACAAAACGGTTTAGAACTTCCTGAGAATGTTGCAGATTATCTAATGCAACGTTATCCACGAGATATGTTTGGTTTGTTTGAACGCTTAGCTGTATTGGACAAAGCTTCTATGGCTATGCAACGTCGATTGACTATTCCTCTGGTTAAGTCGGTTTTTGGTGAAGAGTAGGCCGACTAATAGCA
>NW_014621751.1:0-270 GCF_000485595.1 Priapulus caudatus | reverse complement strand
GATCTTGCAGAAGGTAATCCGATCCAAATTGATCGATTATCTTTTTCAGGGTAGTTGTGCCAGCTTTGGTCAGATTATGTGCGATTATGTCGGTGTCTATAACAGGGACACCCAGGCTAGAAAAGAGGTTGGCAACTTCTGTTTTCCCGCTTCCGATGCCGCCTGTTAACCCGACGAGTAACACGGTCACAGCAGTGAATAATAAAGAGTGTTTAGCTGTTCACCCCAGATTAATGCTATCCACCCTGCCAGTGCCAGATAAGGGCCAAA
>NW_014621750.1:0-270 GCF_000485595.1 Priapulus caudatus | reverse complement strand
GCCTGTGTTTTTACGCGATAGGAAACCGCGTAACGGGTCATAACCGATCACCGCTGCGCTCAAAAAAACCACGGTACATACAGACACCACGATTAGCGAAGTCCATTCTACCTGACCGTAGAGTGCGAAACGGATTAGCTCTACAGCATGACTAAAAGGGTTGAACTGGCATATCCAGTACAACGGAACACTGGAATCTCTAATTTTCCACAATGGGTACAAAGCCGATGATGCGAAAAACATCGGGAATATGACGAAGTTCATTACACC
>NW_014621749.1:0-270 GCF_000485595.1 Priapulus caudatus | reverse complement strand
CACACACACACACACACCGCGCTTACATAATGACATCAACAGGTTGCCATGGTTAGGCGAGCTAACAGGCATCTGCTCGTCCGCTTGCAGGTAATGCTCCGTTGCTATGGTGATCTCGTACATGCATCACCATCACACCTACAATGGAAGGCTGTCGCATCTTTGTTGTGAGATTAATGGAGAGGGCGAGTGAGACAGAGAGGAATGGGGGGAGGGTGCGAGAGGAGGGAGAGTGAGAAAAGGGCGAGCAAGAAGAGATACAGAGCGAAC
>NW_014621748.1:0-270 GCF_000485595.1 Priapulus caudatus | reverse complement strand
ATTGATGCTGCCGAAACAGGTTCGGCGCACATCGGCCTGGGACATGCCTTTCTGGGGGACAGCTTAAGCGTTGGCGCGACAGCCAAATATATTGCCGCAAAAACCCTGGACAAAACCTACACTGCTGCGCAGATTGCCGACAGCAACTTTGACCAGACCGTTGAAGACGATCTCCTTGATGGCTCCGGTTTCGGTCTCGATCTTGGCGTTATCTACCAGCTTCCATTCACCATCAATTCAACCCTTGGTCTGTCAGTTCTCAACCTCGGC
>NW_014621747.1:0-270 GCF_000485595.1 Priapulus caudatus | reverse complement strand
CTTGGCGGACTTGATAGTATCGCAAGTGCAGATGATAATAGTTTTGATATTGTTCTTATTGATTCAACAGCAGCAATTTCTCGCGCAACATACGCACATCTTAACCGTATCGTAAAAGAAGATGGGCTTATCTCATCTCTTAACGCTTCACTTGATGATGAAGCTGCTTCAAAAGAGCAGTTAAGTGCAATTGGCGAGTATTTCAAAGTTGTAATGCCATATAAAGCAGAAGATAAGACAATGATCCTTGCATCTAAAGAGTATCATCCG
>NW_014621746.1:0-270 GCF_000485595.1 Priapulus caudatus | reverse complement strand
TTTTCTCTCATATTCTTTCTCGCTCTCTCTCGCGCACTCTCCCGCTTCAACCTCTCATTTTACTCCCCTCTCTCTTCCCTTCTGTCTCCCTCCACGCCCTCTATCTCATTTCCCTTCTCTCTCCCTCACCCCCTCTATCTCATTTCCCTTCTCTCTGTCTCCACCCTCTCTATCTCTATCTCTCTTCCCTTCTCTCTCCCTCCACCTCTCTATCTCTCCCTCTCATCCCTTCTCTCTCCCTCTCATCCCTTCTCTCTTCCTCTACCCTCT
>NW_014621745.1:0-270 GCF_000485595.1 Priapulus caudatus | reverse complement strand
GCTTGAAGATGGCAATATGATCATTGCGGGGTTAGACCTCGCTTCCTTGTCTTCACCTGCCAGTGAAGAACCCGCACAAGAAGAGACCGAAGCCCCGGCAAAACTCGACTGGGTGATTCAGTTAGATAAGTTAAGCCTGAACGATTACGACATCTGTTTTAACAGCCATGTCGATGACACGCTCGACTACTGCACAACATTTGATTCGATGGACTGGGATGGAAAGATCCGATATGACCTGTCACAACAATCGAACACAGTAATCCCTTT
>NW_014621744.1:0-270 GCF_000485595.1 Priapulus caudatus | reverse complement strand
TATACGAACACATATACACACACGCACGCACACACGCGCGCGCACGCACACGCACACACATACACGCACACACATACACGAACACATGTACACACACGCACGCACACACGCGCGCGCACGCACACGCACACGCACACGCGCGCGCACGCACACGCACACACACACGCACACGATCACCCTCACACACACGGACACGCACACGTACACGCACACATCCACGCACACGCACAGACGCACACGCACACGCACACGCGGACACGCACACACACA
>NW_014621743.1:0-270 GCF_000485595.1 Priapulus caudatus | reverse complement strand
TGGGAGTGGTATTGATTGAGTGCGGCCTTAATCAGGGAAGATTTTCCTGTACCCCGAGCACCCCATAGTAAGACATGATTAGCAGGTTTTCCCTGTAAGAAGTTTTCGGTATTCTGACAAAACTGATGTTTTTGTCGGTCAATGCCAAGTAATTGATCTAGGTTGTGTAAGTCGAGATCAATAACAGCTTTTAATTTTTGTTGTCGGTTTCGCCATACAGCAGCGAGTGTATTTTTCCAATTGATATTATTAGGTGAATTATTCATGCCA
>NW_014621742.1:0-270 GCF_000485595.1 Priapulus caudatus | reverse complement strand
CTCTCTCTCTCTCTCTCTCTCTCTCTCTCTCTCTCTCTCTCTCTCTCTCTCTCTCTCTCTCTCTCTCTCTCTCTCTCTCTCTCTCTCTCTCTCTCTCATTCTCTCTCATTCTCTCGCTTCCTTCATCTCTCTCTCTCTCTCTCTCGCGCTCTGTCTGTCTATCTGTAGCAGCTCTACATATATATGTGTGCGTGCGTGCGTGAGTGCGTGCGTGTGCGTCTGTTGCAGATGCGCATTTGAACGGTATTTACAGGAATTTATCGGCAATAA
>NW_014621741.1:0-270 GCF_000485595.1 Priapulus caudatus | reverse complement strand
CCTCTTCTCTCTGCCCCCTCCTCTTCTTCTCTCTGCCCTCCTCTCTCTCTCTCTTCCTCTCACTGCCCTTTGTTCTCTCTGCCCCCTCTTTCACTTTCTGCCTCTCTCTCTTCCCCTCTTTCTGTCTCTCTCTCCCTCTCTCTTTCTCTTTTGCTCGCTCTCTCTCTCTCTGCTTCTCTCTTTTTATCTCTGCCTTCTCTCTTTTTCTTTGTCCTCCTCTCTCTTCCTCTCTTTGTTCGCCTCCATCTTTCTCTCTCTGCCCCCTCTCCC
>NW_014621740.1:0-270 GCF_000485595.1 Priapulus caudatus | reverse complement strand
GAAAATTCCCAACCATATAAGAGGACGAAATATGCTGCCGTTGTTTACGAAAAGAAAATCTAAAATTGCTGGTGATCACGCAATCGCGTGTCGCAGCCGCTTATCACGATCGATATATTTTAAAGGAGAAAATTATGGCCGGGAAAAAAAGTGGAGGCTTTGATGAAAAAGGCATTGATGATCTCGCAAAAGATAAACCAGTCGTATACACCATTGAGGATAATGAGGGCAAAAACCTATATACAGGCGTTGCTAAAAGAGGGCGAGTAG
>NW_014621739.1:0-270 GCF_000485595.1 Priapulus caudatus | reverse complement strand
CTTTAACTTTCTCTCTCTCATGGAGACCTAGCCGTCTCTCCTAATCTTTTTTATAGTATGTTTGAGAGAGAGAGAGACAGTGGGAGATAGGGTGAGAGACAGGAAAATAGTGAGAAAAAGAGAGGGAGAGGGAAAGAAAGCGAGAGAGAGAGAGAGAGAAAGAGAGAGAAAGAGAGAGAGAGGTAACGGGAGAGAGGAGAGCGAGAGAGAGCACGAGAGGGAGGGAGAGAGAAAGCGCGCAAGAGAGAGAGCGAGAAGGAGGGAGAGAGG
>NW_014621738.1:0-270 GCF_000485595.1 Priapulus caudatus | reverse complement strand
CAACATCAAATTCTATAATATCTAAAACTATAATATTAAACTGCCGTAGGTTTTAAGAGTTCCTGCGGTTATCTTGCTCCGACCCAATCTCCTGATGGTGAATGAGCTATGCAACGTGAGCTGGTTACTTACGTTGCATTTTTATTTGTGTAACACTATTTTCTACGAATATTTCTGCTCTTCTTCCGTCTATATACTTTAGGGCACCTTTATTGCTATCTTAAGAGAATAAGAACTAACTGCGGAGCAACATCATGAGACAAACCCTGT
>NW_014621737.1:0-270 GCF_000485595.1 Priapulus caudatus | reverse complement strand
TACCAAACAAAGATGCTGCTTTTGACTTGGAATACCAATAGGCAGGCACATAGTGAGCCGCATCAATCACGCCGCGGTGAACCGCGTCTTGCATTTGGCTGGTTTTAACCACAGCGTTTACAGAAAGAAGATCAATTTTCAGATCTTTGCCGGCCATCGCATGCACACGGTCAACATAAGATTTGGCGTTTTCAAGAAAAATGCCGCCGCCCCATGCGGCTTGAAGTTTTAGTACAACAGGCTCTGCTCTTGCGACTGCAGGTGATTTTC
>NW_014621736.1:0-270 GCF_000485595.1 Priapulus caudatus | reverse complement strand
GGTGAAAGAGATGGCATGGAAATCGGCCATTTGCTCGCAGCTGACACCCGAGGCAATACCGTACGTGACCATCTTGACAAAGACAGCAATAATCTTATCAAACTCCCAAATGAACGTAGCGGATTAATGATGATATTTAAAACCTTTGACCGTGTAAGTTATGCGCTGACTTTAGAGTCTAAACGTATCATCCATAACCATGACTTCGTGCACACACCACGTCGATAACAGTTATACATAAGGGCGTCTCTATTAATTGCTTGCGTCCTC
>NW_014621735.1:0-270 GCF_000485595.1 Priapulus caudatus | reverse complement strand
CCTTCTCAACCTCCACCACCGCCTTCCCCACCCACCAGCTACATCACACCCCATCCTTCTCAACCTCCACCACCCCTCCCCACCCACCAGCTACATCACGCCCCATCCTTCTCAACCTCCACCCGCCTTCCCACCCACCAGCTACATTACGCCCCATCCTTCTCAACCTCCCCTCCCCCTCCCCACCCACCAGCTACATCACGCCCCACCCTTCTCAACCTCTACCTCCGCCTTCCCCACCCACCAGCTACATTACGCCCCAGTATCCGC
>NW_014621734.1:0-270 GCF_000485595.1 Priapulus caudatus | reverse complement strand
ACCACTAGGAGTGGAATAATACTCAATAGCTGGTGATATGCAGAGATGTTTTGCCCTGCCCACTACAAGCTTCAGAAGGTTCAATAAAAACCTACAGAATTTTAATGCCTTAATGGCAGTACACAACTACAGATGATCGGCTGATCTTCACAAGCCACTGTTTAATCACTGCTGGGTTGCTAAGAGGCAGTCTGAAAAGGAAAAGAAAAGTCAAAAGTGACTAAAACAAATATTTATCCCACCCCACTCAGTATTATTTAGGGTATGCTT
>NW_014621733.1:0-270 GCF_000485595.1 Priapulus caudatus | reverse complement strand
GCGAGAGAGAGACAGACAGACAGAGAGAGTAGTGGGGGTGGATTTGCCAGCAGTAGCAGCGTCCGGGTAAAAAGCACTCTAGCTGCAAGCTCGCTCGCGTGAAGCTGTTTGATTCCTCCAGGGGGCGGATTTACAAAACAAGCGAGCATCTTATCGGAGCGTCGGTCGATATGCAAAACAAACGTCGGGGGTTTTACGGGGTTTAGCGGTTTTTTTATCACGGGCGGCGGAGAGTGAAGTAGCCAGGCTGGGTTTTATACATGGCTGGGT